>NC_046375.1:21969143-22144955 GCF_011125445.2 Fundulus heteroclitus
TGGCGTCTCCAAAGTACTTATTAGCCTCGGCAGCCCCGGCGCACCTGCTAGGATCCTTTTCCAAATGCAGAGGTGTGCTGATTGGGCCTGTGCGCCACGTAATGAGTCTTTGTGTTACCTGCACGGAGCTGACAGAGCCTGCACGCTCCGAGGGGTCCGCAATCAGGGGGGAGAACCTGTAATTCCAACTTCTGACTTCTTTGGACCGCGGTGCGCGCCGGCAATTATGTGCACGGCCGCGTGTTCATGCGAGTGCCCCTAAGTTGCGGTTATTACAGGCTGTGTCCTCGCCATTCAGCACAAAGATAGGGGGGGGCGTCCACCATCTCATTTTGGTCAGCACCCCAATCAGACCTGGCCGACCGGTCTCTGCGGGGTTAGCTGCCCGGGAGGCGTGTCGTGGGATTGTGTGTGTGTGTGTGGCTCGCCGCTCGTGTTTGAATATACACAATGTGCCCGTGACCTCCGGCGTGACCTCCCCTCAGCATCACAGGCACCTTCAGGAGGCAGATCGCCTTCTGGGCAGCTTTTAATCGTTTTTACACGTTATAACCTTGATGAGGAAAAGGCTTATTAGTACATGTGCTGGGAGATAAAATCAAAAGATAGAAAATTAATATTCTCGGGGCTTGTCGGACTCATTTAAACACGCGGCGTGTTCCGTCGCGTGGCCTCTGACACGGATGATCGCGTGGGCAGCTTTGCAGTTTTCCTCATAATTACTTTTTGCCGCGCTGCTCTTGTCCATTGTCAGCCTCAATAAGACGCAGGTTCGCGGAGGAGAGAAAAGGAAAGTGAGCCGGCGAGGTTGTGATGCAGGCTTCTTCTTTTTTTTTTTTTTTTTTTTTTTTTTTCCCCATCTTCTCTTTATATCCCTGTGCACAATCCCCTTCCTGGAAAACACAAAACGGTGGGGCCGCTTTGGGGAGCCCGGTGATGCCGGCTGTGACGATGGCTTCATCTGCCGAAATTTTACTGCTAATTACACCCCGTTCAGATTTACCGAACTAATCAAGCGAGCGCAGTAAAACGAGCACGATTGGGATGCTCCATAAAACCTATTAATTAACACATTTAAATAACAGCACAATATAACTTTTTTTCTTTTTTTTGCTGATTCCCAAAGTAAAAAACTCAGATTTCGTTCGCAACCATGCACACTGGTGCATCGGGTTTTTCGACGGCTCATCATGGCTGTTCATTGCAGCACTTCAGTACATACATGAGTTCATAAATATGCAATGCTTCCAGGAATTTATGAGTGCACCCCGGATAAATATATATATTAAAACGCCTGGGTACCGTCGCACATCCACACTCTGCGGACTTGCCTCATGCACACTAATCAACTACCTCTGAGAAAAATAATGGAACAGTAATTCAACTCCATCCTTGACAAACGCTCACATTTTCAATTTAATCTATTTGTCTTTATCTCACGCCTTCTTTGGTGAAGGGAGGGGGGGGGGGGGGAGTTGGCTAAAGAAGAGCGCTTGTGCACAAGGCAAAGCTATTTTAATTGCGTGCGCTGAGAGATGAGCCTACTTGGAGGTGCTTTAATTTGCAGGGATGGGTAAACACGTGTAGCATCCTAAAGAAATGTAATGCACTGTCCCCCAGCCAAACAAATAATCCCGGCATCGTGATAGTATACTTGAAGAGTAAATCTCAGGTGTATTACTGTGTAAAGATCATGTGTTGGTTCAATACGTTCAAAGAAAGACTGGCATTTCTTGATTTTATTTTTTTTTTTTGTAGTTTGACTTGACTTTGTTGCATATAGCTCCCCAAAATGTTTCTCCAGGCGAATAGAATAGAATAGAACAGAATAATCCTTTATTGTCCCACAGTCGGGAAATTCAGGTGTCTCAGCAGCAAGTAAGGGAAACGGTCCACAATGCAAGACAAAATACTCGACAGTAAGCATTCATACCCTTTGAACTTCCCAACTTTTTTTCACATTACAATCACAGTCTCGCACCTATTTTTTCGTATGCAAGCACAAAGTAATGCATATGTGTCAAGTGAGAAAAAAATTACAAAAAAAAAACTCTTGTCTATTTGCATTCAGCCCGCTGTACTTTGATTCCCCTAATTAATATCCAGTTCAATCAGTTGCCCCCCCTCCTCCAAAAAAAAAACGTAGAGACATTGAAAGCTAGGCTAGGAAACAATAACCTGTACTTTGGACAATATACTGAGCACTGTTCAATCCATCATTCGAAGGTAAAGAATGGCACATCTGCAGCAAGACTTGGCCATCCACCTAAATTTGCTGCCAGGGCAAAGAAAGCATCGATGAGCGAAGCAGCCACGGTGACTCTGGAGGAGCTGCAGAGAGCCACTGCTCAGCAGGGAGAATTTGTTGACAGGAACCCTATTCGTATTACTCTCAGAGAATCTGGCCTTTCTTCAGAAGCCATTGTTGAAAGAAGAACAGAAGAAAATAAATTAGCTGTTTGTCAAATGTCACATAGTGGACACAGCAAACGTAGAGAAGAAGAGGCTGTGGTCAGATGAGACCAAAACTGAACGTGTTGGACTACTAGCAAAACAGCCCCCCCATCCCAATCCCCCCCTACCCCGCCAAATTCGCCATCCACACAGCGTAAAATGTTGTTAGCAATAATATTTTGTGGTAATTAATGGACGGTGAGACGACCCTTACCTTACTGCCAGAACTAAAACAGTTTATTCTGTAATATTGATCCGTTAGACGGTTTCACTCAAAGCCCATGGTCTAAATCCAATGGCTGTTTGCAGGTACTCTCCGTTCAGTGTGACTGATCTATTTTTTTTTTTACCAAAATATTCAATAGTTTTCCCTGGATTTTATATAAGGGTGTCAAAGTAATGTTGGCTGAAAAATGCAGCAAACATGCAGCCTTAGTATGTGTAAAAAAAAAAAAAAAGACATCTTGTACTTGTATAGAGCTTTACCAAGTCCGACAACCCAAACACGCTTTACACTAGTCAGTCATTCACCCATTCACTCCCACATTCACTCCCTGACGGTGGTGAGCTATGTTAGTAGCCACAGCTGCCCTGGGGTAGACTGACAGAGGCGAGGCTGCCACACATCGGCGCCGACTGGGCCCTCTGACCACCGCCAGCAGGCAATTTGGGTGAAGTGTCTTGCCCAAGGACACAACGACTGAGATGGTCGGAGCAGGGGGATGGAACCACCAATAGCAAGACAATCTCCCTAAGTCCTGCGCCACTGACGCCCCACCACATCTTTTATTTCTGCTTCACAATATGCAATACTCTGTGTTGATCAGTCACAAAGAATCCCATAAAGATTCATCACAGACATGAAAAAGTTCACGCCATCTGAATAGTTTGGCTTGGAGCACTATAGGTGGTATTTTGGCATATGTGCATTAGCTGCATGATTCACGACGCTTCCATGCGTAGAGGAGGAAACTCTATTTGAAGTGTTTTTAACACGTCTTTAGAAGTGCTGCAAAACGTGCCATCTCAGTCTCACTGTGGGCCTCCGTGTTCCTGTAACTCTGTGTGTCTCTGCGTTTGTGAACCAAGAAGTGAGCTAGATAAATCCAAGGTTAACTGTTGTCAAACCAGCCTCCGGGCCACGGCTGTGTGGTCTACGCAAGAGCCATGAAGTGCTCCCATAAGAGAGGGCGCCGAGCCCAGCTCCAGCTGTCGAGCTGCGCACGCACACACCCACACCACCCTCCTGACAACACAGACATATGTCACCATCCACGTCCGGGGCCGCAGTGGGGGGAACCGCGGCGCAGAGGCAGTGGCACGCTTTCGCTGGGCCGTGAACCCTCAGCCGGATGAGTTCAGAGGAGGGGGCGCGTCGCGCGGCGGTGTTGTGACAGCGATGGGAAAGAGGCGCGCACACACTCGGGGTAAGGTCGAACCCCGTCCCCTCTGTGTCGGCGAACAGGAGCTGGCAAGGTGAACGTTGCGTCGCTCTCTTTCTGCGCTGGCACGCAGATGACAGATGGAGCCCAGGTGCCATTAGGCAGACAAACTTCATTAGGACGTGCCACTGGCAAGTGATGAATGCTGCCCTCTCCGAGCCATATTTGGAACGAGATAAGAATGGGAAAAGAAGATAAGAGCTGAAACGTAGGCTGTTCGGGTCTTAATCTGTGTTTTTCATTTTAAATCTGAACTTTCAGGCCACGATAACGTCAATAAATGTACATCAAAGACGTGAGCTGAAATCAGGCATTGTCAGCCAGTTAATCTGAATATGCATGTTTTCTCAGGTCTTCTATAATATGGATATCTTGTTTCCTATTATTAAAGAGAAGTTACAAGACAAATATTTAACAATCCATTTAGTGGTCTCAAATGTTGCTATTTATGCAAATCCAGATCTATCACAATGCTGCAACACAGCAGTCCTCCGTGGATGTTTTCCCCATCCTCAGCCTACTTCTCGTTGCCTCGGACAGTTTGCATCAATAGCTTACACCATCTGAATTTCTCATAGCACCTCCTGCCTTCGTCACACATGAAATGGAGCAAACGGAGATTGGGGAGGGGGTTGGGGATGACAGGGGTAGAAAAAAGGGCAGCGGGAAGTTAGAGGGGGAGGCAGGGACGACAGGGAATGAGCTTGAGAAAGATCCCGAGAGACAGAAGTGGAGGGAGAGGCTGAGAGAGGAATCGGGGGCGGGATCCACGCCAAGGGCCACAATACCCCCCCTCCCTCCCCCCCCCCCTCTCCACGCGCATGCACGCGTCACCTCACTGTGTTTGCAAATTAGGCTACACATGCTCTCTGGAGATGTCAGAACATATATCTTGATGACTGGCTCAGATTAGCATAGGTGTTCCGGGGTCATTTTGTTTGAAACAAAACTGCTTTATTATAAGGGACTTTGAGCTTCACTATGTAATCAGTTACAAAAGATAATGAAACTGACATGGAAAATGGGTTAATTTATCTACAATCAATATCACTGCTTATACAGAGAATAAAATTAAGAACTTTCACCATTGAGGTATACATATGTAATCTAATCTAACCGTTAAACCTATCTCAGCACAATTACTAGTTACTAGACCCTACACTGCTCATAGAACTCTTTAGCACTTAGCTTCATCAGCATCATAAGTGGAAATGTACCAACACATCCAGCACACGAAACAAGACCATACATGGTACTAGAATAGCACTAGAATCTATTTCAGAAGCTTTTTTTGGGAAGACTTATGTATGGGAAATCATTTTTTTCATAAAAACAATATTAAGACAGCTTCGCTAAGAAAGAAAGTATTCCAAAGATTCTGTTACCCCTGTAGAATAATGTTTTCAAGGTTCGACTGGACTTTTTTTTACACCCAGTAAGACTGATGTTTCTTACTGGGTGTAAAGCTTGAAGCATACATACATCTTTATATCTGGAGCTCATACTAATTGCTGAGACTTACTTAACCAGACAAAGCCGCTTGTTGGCATCACCTGGATAGCACCTTACAAGATATCAGTTTTCACTTCGACATAAAATATTGTGCTGAGATCTCGTTAGATAATTACAAGGGCTATTCAGAAATTGGCGCCTTTACCAATGAAGTGGCTTTAATCAGACCTATCTGGCTTCAGCTGCAGCGCTGTAATTAAACACCCGACTCTTTGAAGCGTGTTGTATTGTGTGGAAGTGGATAGGGTTTGCCACATATACAGGTATATCTCAAACGTTTGGAATATTGCGTAAAAGGACAGTATTTCAGAAAGTGAAATGGTTATTTTATACTGATTCATCCCACAGAATAAAATATGTAAAGCTTTTATTTCTTGTAATTTTGATGAATATGGCTTAAAGGTAAAAGAAAGGAAAAAAAGGGCAAATTCAGTGTAATTACATTAGACCAAACAAAAAAGTGTGTTTTAAGCACAAAAGTCAGGCTTCTGAAAGGTATGTCCATGTCTATACACTCAGTGCTTGGTTGGTCCGCCTCTTGCACGAATTACTGCATCAATGCGCCATGGCATAGAGGCCTGTGGCACTGTGTAGGCGTAATGGAAGCCCAGATTGCTTTGATAGCGGCCTTCAGGTCATCTCCCTTGTTGGCTCTGATGTCTCTCATCTTCCTCTTGACAACAGCCAATATGTTTTCTATGGGATTCAGGTCACGGGAGTTTTCTGGCCAATCAAGAACAGGCACATCATGGTCATTGAAACAGCTTTTGGTACCTTGGGCAGGGTGGGATGGTGCCAAGTCCTGCTGGAAAACAAAATCAGCATCTCCATATAACTTGTCTGAAGAGCTCTAGAATTTCCAGGTAAACATCAGTATTAGAAACTGATGGAGTCACACTCTAATCAGCTAATTAACTCAACACACTTGCAAAGGTTTCCTGAGCCTTTAAACGGTCTCTCATTCCTTGTCAGTAGGCGACGTAATCCTGGGGAAGACTGGACATCTTGACAGATGTCCAGGAGATAGCCACACCCTTCACGAGGAGGGTAAGCCACAAAGGGTCATTGCTGAAGAAGAGTCTTGCATTCAAGCCTATAAATAGAAAATTGGGTGGAAGAAAGAAGTGTGGTAGGAAAAGGTGCACCAGCAACAGGGAGAACCAGAGCCTTGAGAGGATTTTCAAGCAATATCCATTCAAGAATTTGGAGGAGCTTCACAAGGAGTGGACTGAGCCTGGAGTCAGCCCATCAAGAGCCACCACACACAGATGAATTCTACACATGGGCTACTAGCGTCTTATCTGAACTAAGCAGAAAAAGAACGGGACTAGTGCTATTACTATTTTATACTATTTTACTACCACTATGGAGATGCTGATTTTATTTTCCAGCAGCCCAGACTGCCAAAGGTACCAAAAGCTGTTTCAATGACAATAGTGTTACTGTTCTTGATTGACCAGAAATCAGAACATTTAAAAACATCTATGGAGTATTGTCAAGATAAAGATAAGGAACAAAAGAGCCAACAATACAGATGACCTGAAGAACCCTACCAAAGGAGCCTGGGCTTCAATTACACCTCAACAGTGCCACAGACTGATTGACTCCAGGCCACGCTGCACTGATACAGTAATTAATGCAAAAAAGGCTCAAACATGTACTGAGTGCATAAAAATAAACATACTTTTCAGAAGCAAGGCATTTCTGTTTAAAATATTAGTTCTTTATTATCTTAAGTAATATTAACATTTTCTGAGACATTGAATTTGGGTTTTTTTATAATCTGTATGACATGATCAACAAAATTGGACGAAATAAAGTCTTGAAATATTCCATTCCATATGTAATGAACTTCTGCAATATGGGTTTCACTTTCTGTAAGGATTCCCTAGCAACTATTAGATTAACTAACCGGAACATAAATCAGACTGCCCTTTCAAACCAAAGTATTTAGCAGGCTAATTTGAGTGAGAATCTTCACCAGAGCAGACAGAGCGTCGGCATAGCATAGCATGAGATTTAGTAACATTTGTTCAGCATACACAATAATTTGGTAGCAGTGGTGTCTATGCTAAGATACAATGACTTGACCACATATTTGTTGCCGTGTCCAAGCAGCATGGCTTAGCTCAGGGGTGTCAAACTCATTTCTATATTGGGCCCTTTTGGCATCATGAAGTCATTAAAAGGGTCGGTTGTATATATGACACCTGGTTTCATAATTTAATTCCATTTCACATGAAAATTTTATGAATTTTATCTTAACATAAAAGTATCATCCTTAGGCCCATTTAAACGGTTTATCTGCAAAAAAAAAAGTTGATATTGGGGTACAAACGTGTTCAGTCTTTGTTTGTGTTTCCATTAATTTTGAAGTGGTAAAGGAGCAGGATAGTTTTCACAAGCCTAACGAGCCTTCTTGTAGCTATAGACGGTAATGTTTACTTGTTTCATGCTGGTCAATATGAATTACCATTTAAATTTTATATATAAGTCACACCTGAATAAAAGTCTCAGGTTCGGCAAAACTATGAAAAAAAGTGTGACCTATAGTCCGAAGAATACGGTACCCATTTTTTATGTTAATGCTTATTGAGCCATTAAGTGAGCTTAGAAACGCTAACATTTATATATGAGTAAAGGTAAGGACCCTGCCACATGTCAGCTATAACGTTCAAAAACTATTAGGATTCAGAAATAAATTATTCCCTCACCACCTGGTAGATGATAAGTTGCACATCCTGAAAAAAATCTGTTGAGATGCCTTGAAGTGTGCAGAAATTCTTATAAACTATACGCATGCTGCAGTATCAAATACAAAAGGGTGCATGGTAAGAGCTTTGAAAATTGACCAGACCAAGCAGATGTTGCAATGGCTCAGTGTTGCCATTAATTATTAGAGATAAAAGCATGGTGTATGAACATTTCGACAATTATTTATTTAACAACAATCTGTTAGATTTCTCTGAAGCCAGATCTACTGTTTGGGTGGTGTGTGTGTGTGTGTGTTTTTCTGTTGACTTGATGACAGCAGCTCAGATGTGTGCCGTTCTGAAATGAGACATGCATGTTGCAAGGTCCAACATAGCCAGACTGCTGTCAAATATTTATGGGAAAACACCAGAGGAGAGGGGGAGGATCGTACATGACAAAAACACAATCAGTCACCACCAGACTAATAGATTGTAAAGCACATCTTGAGAGGACTAAGAGCTTTTGAAGGTTTCAGGTCATTTAAGAGAAAACGATTACCTCCTCTTTTGTCATTGACCTTGCTGTGCAGAAGAGCTGAATAGATGAGATAAGAAAACAAAACTTATTATTAATTTTGTCCTTTCAATACGGAGCGAAAACCGCATGAGGTGAGATGTATCATCAGCATGTGGCATTGGAATACCACTTGAAATAGGCAAGAAATTTACTCTATTGAAACATATTCATAACCACTTATGAACACGGCTGTCTTAACAGTGATGCCAGGTAACACAGGTAAGAGGACTGAGGACGTACAGTGCCTTGCAAAACTATTCATACTTGTACTTCTTTCACATTTAATTATGCTAGAACTACAACTTTCAATGCATTATGTAGGGATTTAATGTGAAACACCAAAAGATTTTCCAAGCTAAAATTTAATCATTGGAACAGCTGCATTTATACATGAAAAGAATTGGACATGGGGCTGTAGGAACATTTTCAAGTGTTGCCACAGATTTTCAGTATGATTTAGGTCTGTACTTTGATTCTAACATGTTTATCTGTTTTGATCTGAACTATAGCTCTGGGTGCATGTTCAGGGTCGCTCTCTTGCTAGTCGGTGAACTGCTGCCCACTCTCCAGCCTTTTAGCCACTAACAGATGTTCTCCACTATTGCCCTATATTTACTTCCATTCCTCTTCCCATCAACTATGACCGGCAATCCTTGTACATCCTGAGAAAAAAGTATTCCCACGGCATGATGCCGTTGCTGCCATGTTTCATCACGATGTGTTCAGGGTGAAGCGCAGTAATTGAGTTATAACCCGACCCTGCTTTAGACAGCTCCACGACTTTCACCCTGTGTTTCTTGGTCTCCATGATCCTGCTTTTTTTTCACTAATGTTCTCTAAACAAACACTCGAAGCCGTGAAAAGGATTAATTTATACTGAGATAAAAGTACACACAAGAAGACCCCGTTTACTAATCAAGCAATCTCCGAATGTGATCGTTTCCGCATTTTATTTAGAGGTCTCGGTTAAAGGTTGTCAGTAATATTTGGAAACCATGTATTACATTTGTGCTACGTTGCATTTGTCTTTCAAATAGGATCCCAATACAGTTAAAAGAAGTTTGTGGCTGGGACAGGACAAAATGGGAAAAAGTGTTGCAGTATGCACATCGGTTCACGGAGAATCTTCAAACCTGGGCCCTGCCAACAGCTGTGTACTGCAAACAACTAATCAACGCTCATGAACACACATAAGCTCTTAACACAACCCCATTTAATAAAAAGCATTGCTCCATGTGCTGTTTCACCTTTGTTGCTTTCGTATTGTTCCCTAGCAACAGGTCCGACTGGAAAAGTCCGCCGTTACATAAAACGGTCTCATCGCTTTACCTTTTTACCGGCAGCTATTAAGCAGAGTGCACGCTATGTAACTGTGCTGGTACATTTAATTAATCTTAGTGATGCATGTTTGACTGTAAAATGGGATGTTAGGGTAAAACGCATGAAAAGCCCAACCTGTGACTCAACCCTCATGCTTCTCAAGAGAAACCCGCTCTCTGTTTCTTGTAGCTCTTTCCTCCGGGTTGTGCTGCATCTGGACGTTCTACAACATGAGCTTATAAACAAACGTAGCTAAGCACAGTTCAGAGACACATAGTTAGAGTTTTAAAGGGTGCTGCCGGATATTGGCTGTATAGAGTGTTTCCTCAGGGTTTCAAGAAACCACCTTCAGAAGGATGGATGAAGATTGGACACCTCTTAATAACCCTCTAATATGATAGTTAGAGCTTTCTCAGCTTTGTAACAGCCGTTTAATATAAACACATTATTCAGTCGCTGCCTCCTGTTATTTCAGTCATAAATGTTCCCGTCACGGCTTTCCTCTGGAATCCCCACTGTAATTTGGCTTCATTAAAGCTGTAGTGTTAAGGGAGAAGTCATGAAAGTGTACCAGTGCACAGAGTGTGCCTTGTGATTTCGCATCCCCCCCCCCCCCCCCCCCCCTGCTGTTCAAGAGAAATTTTCCTTTTGATGTGCATGAAAGTAGCAGGAATCCACATTTTCTTTATGAATTCTTCCATTTGTTATCTGTCTCGCTTTAACAATTTGAAACTAAAGTCACCCCGAGCCGCGCTGGGGGATGACGAGCGCACGCTTCACAATTTCTAATTGTTTGTTTTCTTCCCCTGCCTCTCCCCGTCTCTCTGCCTCTCTGTGTCGCGGCGTCTCCCAGGCCTCCTCTGGCACGCCGTTCTGTCTTGGGAGGCAGGTGCCTGGGCTGTGGTTAGCGTTCTGCATTGCGGGCTCTGATGGGACTGGCGATGCATTATATTGCAAGCCAGATATTGCCTTCTCATGGCTGGAGTCAGATGTGCAATTGGATGCTGCCCTTAAACCTCGCACAGGGATAAAGAGAGAAAAAAAAAAACAGCTGCCAGAGGGTTCAACTCAACATGATCTCATTGTATTTCAAACCTGTTAACTTCCCGGAAATATCCAAGAAAAGGTAATTATTACTGTCACACAATAAATGCTCGTTTCACAAAGTGAACAGGAAAACCGTAAAGTAGCATTCATTTATTCTTTTCAGTGTGGGCTTTATTATACTGAATCATCCTTCTGCAGCAGCTTTGACAGTGGATTGATCAATAGCATTTGTTAACATTACAGAGAGCCATTACTGCTGCCTGCCATGCTGTTTGGACAGTGCAGCACCACGGCAGTTTTTTTTTTTTTTTCATTTTATTAAACACCTTAAGCATATTTAGGTTCAAATACACACCGATGTTTTGTCAGACAAAAGAAGAAAACATCCGTAAAGATTGATATCGTTTATAATGGCCACAATTTTGTTTATCTTCGCCCATGAAAGGCTAACCTGACTCTCGCCAGATGATTGTCGCTCCGCCTAGCTCCACTCACATCCAATCTGGGACCTCTCCCATAGAGAGGGATTTCTCCAACCAATTTTATGGTCTGGCCAATCAGGACGCAGGGCTGGAGTTTCATAGATGTGACGCAGTGGAGAAACGACCGTGAGACTGTTTTGATTCAGACAACAATGGCGGCTCGCATCGAGGAAGCAAGCGTTAGCATTGATGCTACTATTTCTTCCGTGTTGTCCAATCTACCTAATATTGTTTCATTAAAAGAACATCAGAGAACGGCTCGGAAGGCTTTTGTTGGTGGAAACTATGTATTCGCCCTTCTCCTGACCAGATTTGGCAAGTTTTGTTTTCTGTGGCGCGTCCGTGTCCGCTGCGGATGCGGACGCGCCCCGTAAAACCGTAGTGGTTAGCGGTTAGCGGTTAGCGCAAACCATGTTAGGAGGCCTTTAGTCCTGGACGCGGTCGGCCCGGGATCGACTCCGAACCGCGACGCTTTGCCGCCTGTCTTCCCCCCTCTTCCTGTCAGCTCACTGTCAATAAAACACGTGCCACTAGAGCTGCAAACACATTAAAAAAAATAAAAATAAATAAAAGTTTAGTCACAGCGTCACGGGTTAGCTTCGGTGTGAGTGGTTGAAATAGCACGTCGATAAAGATGACAGACAAGGGGCTTATCCAATCATATGCAAGAATCTTTGATAAGGCCCAGCCTTCTGAAACGCCATTCTTATGGATCTGTCCCAGATGGATGTGAGTGGAGCTAGGCGGAGCAACATCCATCTGGCGAGAGTCAGGTTAATGAAAGGCTGGAGTAAAAAAAAAAAAAGATCAAACTAAAATCCATTCAATTATGGTAACTAGCCAATTTTCCGGTGTATCTCTATTTCAAAATTTTTTTTTTTAATGATTTTATTTTTTCAAATTACATATAACAATATTACAATAACAAAACGATACTGCTTCTAAAACTAATAAAAGCTCTACATGTCTGCGTTGCTCCCCCGGCTGGAAGACATCAAGCTGTGTGACATAAACAAATCGCCCTGACCTGAATGACTTACGTTCGTCCTTCCTTTTTCTACGACTTAACAGGATGGAACCGCGTAGCCAGTTGGCAACAATTTTCCAGCGCGCGTCCAAATCGTCTCCGCTTCTATAGAGATCAGAGCCGGAGCGAACCCCGCCGTGGTCCAGTTGCGCTGTCAGTAACAATCACAGGTCTTTCAGCCGCCACATCATCAACACTTAGATTACAAAGCCAAAGGTTGCCCCCGCCGCTATGTGTGTGCGGGGGGTCCCTGCGCGTGTGGGTGGCCGCGCACATGTTGCTCTCCAAAGGAAGCGCCCAAGGAGTGTCAGGCCCGGCCAGGTGTTGTGTGGTGACGGCGCGCCTATTTTCCAGCTGGCTGCTCCTGTTAGAAGCCTGTCGGGCACACAAATCGCACTGGATTGATTTTGCTCAACCACAGTAGAAAAGAGGAGCTGTGATTACAATGCAGGCTTCAGCCACACTTTAACAACTTTCAAAGTCTCCTCTCCTCTATTCTCCCATCGTCTCCTTTTCGGGCTTTTTTTCCACCCCACCCCACCCTCCCCTCTGTCCTAAATAAACACTTTTCATTTTTTAGGTTGTTTTCCTGCTGCCAGAAAAGCTTTCGAGAAGGTCAATTGTATTGTGGTTAAAGCAATTCTAAGCGGCGCGCTCATTTGTTTAGCCGCGTTTTTTTTTTTTTTTTTTTGGGCCAGCAGTCACTCCGTACAGTCTAGGGGGACGCGTTTCGGGGAAAATGAGCCGCGTATTGAGCTTTTTAAAATGTAAAACTTTATATTCATGGAAGGCACAAAGCATCCTGCCTTATCAAGGATATACCTCCGTTTTGGGGTTTCAGGTTACGCGCGGCACAATTGAATTTGGCAGCCACTCGAAGGTTGTCAAGCTGCCGTCTAATACGGCTCGGCGAGCAGATGCCGGCACACTCAGTGCAACTGTTCATTTAATGGTCTGTTCATTTAATGGCATCCGCACCAGATAGAGCCTGGACGAACGCAGCTGGTGGAGACGCGGTCAAAGGCAGCTCCCCGGGGAGAGAATACATCTTTCTTTGCAGTTAGCCATGGAAAGAACCTGCTTTTTTGTTGTTTTTGTTGTTGTTTTTTTAGTTAAAAAAAAAAGGCCTACGATAAGAGACAAAGTGAGACGGAACATGCAGCCCATGCCATTGGACGAAATCAATGTCCCCCACGAATCTGACATAATTTTGTAGATTTAAGGCAGGTTTGTTTTAATGTGAAGCCTGGCGCTCGTGTTATGGCCCCTATTCGGATGCTTTTCTCTGCGTCTGTGGTTGATCGATTGAAAAAAGGGGTTTACTTGAAGGACCGCTAGCTGAGTAAGCGTAGAGCCCTTTTAACTCACTGCCAAAGAAGTACCACTCACAGGAGGTCTCGTTAACCCTTTTCTTTGTCCTGTGTGGCAGTTTGGACAGCTTGATTTCTTCCCCCACCTACTGGTGAACAGGTGGCTTTAAAAGGAACCCGCTTAATGATCCTCCCACGGTATACCTGCTCATTAAAGGTACTCGTTGGGTACATACAGTGCCTTGCAAAAGCGCTGATATATCCCCTATCTGTCACTTTATAGCATAAACATTCAATGTTCTTTTCAGGGATTTTATGTGAACAAGCATCTAAAAGTGGTGCACAGTAATAAAGTGGAAGGAAAGTGATGGCTGATGAAAAATCTCATAAGAACTCTCATACATAGATGTGCTTTGTGCATTTAGAGACTTAATTTTAATCCCATTCGTCTTTGAAACGTAGCTAAAGCCCGCTGTTTTGGATGGATGGAAGGTGTCTGAACTATTGCTACAGATTCTCAGTTGGATTCACGTCTGGACTTTGACTGGACCATTCTAACATTTAAATGGGCTTTATTCTATTTGGCTCTGGGTGTATGTTGACGATTGTATCTGCAAGGTGACCCTCAAAACCAGTCATGTTTTTTTACAGCATGGATTACGTTGTCTTCTTGTCTTGACCTGCATTTAGCTCCATCTATCTTCCTAAAAACTCTGAGCAACCTCACGGTCCCTGCTGAAGAAAATCATCACCCCAGTAAGATGCTGCTGCAGAGTGGAAATGCTTCTCGCCACTCTTCCGTAAAGACTCAGTTTTGTGGCATCCATGTCTAATAGCGTTCCTCCTGACAGTAGAGGTCCACCACTACGGGTTTTTCTATTTCTGATACCGATATTAAAAGTTCACAATGGATGATTGCCAGAATATTATGACTAATAGTATTAATTTTATTTTTTCTGTTAAATTTGCCATTTTATTAGTTGAAGCATTATGATCTTTTGCCTTTGTAATTCTGTTGATCAGGGACAGAAACCTTTAAGTCTGCTATGGATTGGTTTATTTTTTCTTTTCTTATTTTAGCACCAAATAGCGTATTACATGGAAAGAAGTTAGGCACCCAAAATAAAAGTGTACTTTTTTTAGTGAAACTAAGTTTCCATCTAAAGTAAAATGTTCCATAGTGTCATTGTCTCCCTGCTATAATAATTTTCTTACATGTTTTTTTTTTTTTTTTTTTTTTTTTGCTCACATTTTCAATATACGGGCCCAAAAGAGATGAGATAAGTCTGCAAAACTCAAGGAACAGAACTTAATTCAGTTATTTAGTAAAAGATAGATACAGATGTATAACCTGACCCTGCTATAAACCTCTGTAGTTTCTCTCTGACCTGTCCCCTGTGTTCCTTGGTCCCCATGATGCTGTGTGTTCTCTAATGTTCTCCAACACACCTCTGAGACCTTCACAAAAGAGTTAAATGCTGGAATTACAACACACGACCCTGTCTTTTGCAAATTTTATTTACAGGGGGTAGAAGCGTACGGGGCTGTAAATGTGTAAACGCACACCACACTTATATAAATGTTTTCATTTTTTTTTGTTAAAATGAAAACAATGAACCTTCCTTAACAGTTATGCTCTATTTATCTCCCATAAAAGTCAGAAAAAAAACATTGAAGAATGTGGTTATTTCAGCACAACTGAACATGTTGTGCATCTATCTCGCTCTCTATATTTATATATAGATATTAGCTGGTGTTAATTCAATTAGGCTCATGTTGCATATAAAAAGCTGTCCCTCATCACCCTCAAGCGGCATGCGCGCGTATCTTCCTGGCTTTCTGCCAGCGCCATGCAATTTAGTCTTCCAAGCAAGGCAGCATTGATGTTAAAATAACTGTTATCAATATGCTGGGGACATCTGCTTCAACGGTTCCTGTCTTTTGTTTGTGTACATGTTTTTTTCTTCCTTCTTCTTCTTCCTCCTTCTTCTTCTTCTTCTTCCTCCGTTCATGTTACTATGAAGCAACAATGTAGCAACAAGAAGAACTCATAATTAATCCAGCACCTATAATTGCATTTCATACCATCTGGGGTGTTCTCATGACGGTGCAGCCAGATGTGTTTGTTCAATCACCGGCCAATTACCTTCTGCAAAAGCTCCTCTGAAATGCAGACGGCAGAGGAGGGGGGGGGGGGGGGCAGCGGAAAATAAAAAGGCTGAGGCTTTATGAAGATATACGAGTCTGCTAAGTGGATGTTTGACCACAACTTTTCATTCTGATGGCGTAATGGGGCTGGATTTAACGTCACTTTGGAGCGCCGCCGCTGCACACTCGTCCATTTGCGTGTGCGCATTTGAAACCCTGGCTCCATTAAACTGTGATCTGTGACCGGACGCCTCTTAACACCTCGCAGGCAGCCCCACGAGCCGACGAGTGGGTCGGAGAGGCTCCGCGCAGCCACGGCGCCGGACGGGAGAGGGAGGGAGGGAGGCGAGCGTGAGAAGATGCAGAGGTTGGAGGTGTACTTTCGGGCAGCACTTTATCAGCCAAGTGCAGCCTCGCCGCACCAGCTGCAGCTCGTGTGTTAATGTGCACGACAAGTGGCTATCTCGGGGCCACAGCTTGAGCTCTGGAGGCCCCTCAGCACGGAGTTGAAGAGTTCACCCTGTGGGCTGAGAGTTGCCTCGGATTCAGTAACACTCAGAGTCAACCCCAGGCAGGTCCAGAGAGAGAGAGAGAGAGCTCGGCAGCTAACAGCGCTGAGCCAAACATGCCCCCGTTGCCCCCAAATCCACTCCCTTGCCACACAAAAACACACATTTAATAACAAAGGTGTTTTTGCAGTGTGCCACCTTTTGGCCGCCTGCCTGGGAGGGGGACAACTCGGGGCCATTACGTTGGTGGAAGTGAGCGAGAAAGAACTGAGACATGGATTGATTGTTTATAGTGATCGGTGATGATGAACTCACGGGAGTATTCAGATCCATCCGGCACTTTGCGTACACTCATCAACAGCATGGACGTTATATTGAGCTTTTAAAGGTTTATTTCAACTCCTCTTTTTTCAGAGTGGAATGATAACACATTTTATAGCTGCAATGATTAAAAAAAAGAATTTGGTGCACAAGATTTTTTTTTTGCCCCCGTTCCACACCGGGTCAGAATACGTTGGTTTTTATTCCTTTGTATCTGGGTAAAATACAAATACCTGCTAAAGATCCTGTTGGCATGTCATAGAAAGGCTATAACCCGGAGATGGCGCCAAAGTGGCCCCCAACATTGCACCAGTGGAGGGGGGTTGTGAAAGAAATCTATTGTATGGAGAGACTGACTTTTATTTTAAGACTGGAATTGGGGAAATGTGTTTATGTATGCACTGTGCCTGGAATAGTATGACACTACACCTCGATGTATGGAAATGAAGGAGTTGTGACCCTATATTGTTACACACGTGAATATGTTATGTTTCTTTTCTTTTTTTTTTCCTTCCTTCCTGTTCAAAATTCAAAATCCAAAATAAAAAGTTATTTAAAAAAAAAAAAAGAACATATTGGTTTCCTGACCTAGCGTTCAGGTAAGTTTGATAGTTTTCCCAACAGGACAGAGGCCACGTTTATTCCAAAGGCTAAATGTCAGCTCCTTTACGCATCCTAAGATCAGTTATAGGCAAGGCAAGGCAAATTTATTTATATAGTACAATTCAGTACAGAGACAATGCAAAGTGCTTTACATGATTAAAATATAGGAATAAAAGCAAGTAGGAATAGAATGTAGAAACAAAAAGGAACATTAAAAACAGTAAAACAGTTTAACTGGAACATTCAAAGGCAATTTTAAACAAATGTGTTTTTAATCTCGAGTTATGATCCGTGTTTGCATACATAGTCCTTTTTAGACACTGAACTGTGTCCAAATTTCGTAACGGGTTTTGTAATAAAAATTCATGATACATGTCATTTCAAGCCACTTTACAAAGTCAAAATTTATCAAATCATACAGATTGGTTAAAAATGTTCCTCTCTAAGGAAACCCACCAGATTGTATCAAGTCTCTCCAAGCAGCATTCACTTCTCCTGAAAGAGTGTAGAGCCACAGGGACAGTTTTCTGCATTGTTGATGGCTCTGCAGCAATCCCTCATACTGAGCATGCATGAAGCGACAGTGGAAAGGAAAACTCCCCTTTAACATGAAGGAAAACCTCCAGCAGAACCAGGACTCAGTATGAACGGTCATCTGCCTCGACTGACTGGGGGTTAAAGAAGACAGAGCAGAGACACAAAAAAGCCTCAATTAACTGAAAGGTCACTACATAAAAAAATTGAGCAAAGCTGCAGGGTCTGGGGTTGAGGCTGACCCACAAATATTTTGACCCGGTTACAGGTTTGACGTGAGGAATGTGAAGTAGTGATGTGATGCAAAGCAAAGATGGCACAGCATCTTTGCTTTGCATCAGCAACAGGTCTGGAGGTGCATCTGCTCTGAGCAGAAACAGTACATTATTCACCGCTGTCCATCTGACCAGAAAAAATGCATTGCTCAGCAGAATCTGCGGCAGACGATACCATGTTGAAGATGGGCAGTGCCACAACTTTTCTTGTATTTAAATCACTCGCTGCGTTCGCTTGATGATGGCGACACAAAGCTGAGCTCATGCATTCACCTGTGTTGAACGCTGCAAGTTGTTAGCCACGCTTCATTGGATATGTAATACCTGCTACATGATCTGAAAAGGTCACATGACCCGTGATCATAATGAATCAGTCTTTGACAGAGCAAAGGTATCTGTAATTAACTAGGAACTGAAAGGCAGTTATGACCTTGTTTCTTCCTATTTAGGCTTATTAGCTTAAGCTTTACCTCATCTGAACTTAAAGCTTCTCTACAGAAGGCATCTGGCCTCCATTTACGGACAGCCGAAAAGTTCAGTTGTGCCTGAATGTATCAGTTCTGCAGTACGAGCTTCTTTTGTGGTCAGCACGCGCTCATTCAGTGTTGATTTAAAACTGGCTTCAAAGTGGTCGATAACGATGGTGTTCCAGCATTTCCCAGTGTAGGAGTGGCTTGGACCATGAAGATGCTTGGGTTGTTCCTAAACACGTCAACTCGTCTCTTTACGTTGAAGGGTTAAGATGGTTGAAATGTGGAAACAGTTGGGTTCTTCAACTGGACAATGATCCCAAACAAACATCAAAATTGGCTTCGGGAAGGCTTACGTTAAGCTTGTTGAATGGTCTCACCTCTTTGAAAACGTATGGACTTTATGGAGCAAGGTCTGTGTCCGGAAAAGCATCAATTATAGATATCTGCCAAGAGCAGAATGATGCCCTTATCTGCCAGGAACATTTATCCAAATATTAGTATGTGTGTTGTATATATTTGAGTCTCTGTGTGCACTTTTGACCTTATGTGTGTTAGAGAAATCCCATAAAAAAAGCAGGAAGAGGTAACCTTGGATCAGATTTTAAGGCGTGGTAGGAGGAGGCCAACAAATGTGCAGTGCAGTATAAGACGTTAATGACCCACTGGAGACCAACACAGTAGAAAAGGGGACATGAATGGTCATAACCTTTGCCACAACAGGACGGTCTCGTTCTGTTTTTGTACTTACGTCAGAGACGGATTGCATGATTCAGCAGATCGGATGTGACCCTAAATCCCTTTTTTGTGTGCTTGTGTGGAGAGAAAGCAGAAAACACTAAAGACACACCAGTTTTTGTTTTGACAAGAAAACCTGTGCAGAGATGCTGGCTAAGAAACAAGGAAAACAGAAACAGAGTTGTGTGTGTTTATCTGCTGAAGCTCGCTCTCACCTGTTACAAAACACCACATCATCCCAGATGTGTGTACTCTCATCTATTTGCCAGTGTGTCACCAACACATGCTGCTGCTGTCGCTGTGACCTCACTGCAGCAAAATGGGCTTTATTGGCAGGCTAAGGGAATTATGGCTGCCATCTTGGCTCTGCCTGATGGGTCTGGAGTGGCCTCTCTGAGAGGGATGCCTGTATTGATGGATGCAGATGGCCTAATAATAGGAGGCAGGGAGGGATGGACATATTCACTGGCATTACCGGTGACTTGTCTTTATTTATGGACGAGATGGTGGTGCTTTCCTAACAAAAGGTGAACAGGGAAAATCTCATCATTCTCAGCGTTACAGACCACACCGCCCACCCAACCCCCCCGCGCACGGTGCCATAACTTTTCCTGTCAGCTCCACAAGGACGTGCTCTGGTCAGACATCAGGCCTTGTCCTGAAGGACCTGTGACGATGCTTTCTGGTGTTGCACAGCCGCTCAACACAATCCACTCCAATAGGTCCTTTTTTTCATTCAGGAAAAGACGGACTTGCTGCCACCCTCTCTCCTGTTTGCCATCAGTCTGCTCCACGCGGCTTCGAGCCCCGCCCGGCGAAAAATCGATAGCTGATCAGCTGCACGAGTGGCCGACTCAACGGCGGCACATTTTGGTTTAATCTTACCCCAACGTGCCTCTGCGTCCAGCGTAACGACTCGTCAGCCGGTTGGAAAGGAAATGAAAAGCTCTGCAGCCCGAAAGAGCAGCGACGTGAAAGGAAACTTCTCGTGGGTCTGAGCAGTCAGTTCAGTTTTCAGTTCAACTCATTCAAACAGACGTTAACCAGGACCATTAAGCATCTTTAAACGACAAACTGCTTGATTTCTGTGGACTTACACATCAAGGGAGGCTCCTAAGTACCTACCATGCTGTTTAAATAATCTGAATAACGCTGTAAATCCCATCTGTGCCACACAATAACTGACACAGAGACTCACATTGGAATTCACACCATTTCTAACATGCTGTCACGTTACAGCCACAAACCTTGATGTATCATCGCCCCCTCATTACTTAGGAACCCCTAGATAAAATTCGGAGTGGCCAACTATCTGCATAACTTTTCTCATTTGGAATTAGAGTCCACCTGCGTCTATACCTGTGTCTATTTTGATCTCAGTATACATTCTACTCTTCTCTGGAGGCGTTAGAAGTGAGCAAGGCCCACAGCTGACAGGTCAGGAAGAAAGTTGTGGAGAAATTTAAAGCAGTGCTGGGGCTATGAAACAATGTCCAGAGATGTGAATATTTCACAGAGCGTCGGCTTTAAATGGAAGAGCATGGCACAACTGCAAACCTATCAAGACATTGTCCGTCCGCCTAATCTGAGGGCGTTATTCTGAGCAGCACCCAAGAGACCCGTGGTGAATTTGGAGGAACTGCAGTGGTTCCACAGCTCAAGTCAAGAGAATCAGTCAACATGACAAATATTAGTGGAGAATTACAAATCCGACCTCTTTGGAAAAGGGACACGATGAAAGCCACTGTTAATAACAGCATTAGCGGGTTGCCACGACTCATGAAGGCAAGAAAACCTTGAAGAAGGTGCTCTGGCCAGATGAGACAGAATCATAATGTATTCACACACAAGGAAAATACCATGCGTCGTCCTGAACGCGTTCCCCATGGAGAGACACGGTGCTGGTAACGTCAGGCTGTGGATGTGCTTTTGTTTAACAGAGATGGAAAGACTGATGAAACTAAATGCAGGGCAATCCTGGAAAAAAAGTCGTTAGTGGCTGCAAAATACTTAGACTAAGGCGGAGATTCACCTTCCAGCAGGGCGATTACCCCAAACATACCATCAGAGGTACAGTTTTCAAGACTTAGATCAAATAATATTGTGGATGAATAGCCCTCTCAAAGTGCAGACCTAAATTTGATTAAGAATGTGTCGCACGACCTGCAAATTGTTGTTGTACTGTCTCCCTCCAGTGTGACAGAGCTTGAGTTACTTTACAAAAGAAAATGGGAACATATATCAGC
This sequence comes from Fundulus heteroclitus, assembly GCF_011125445.2. NCBI lineage: Eukaryota > Metazoa > Chordata > Actinopteri > Cyprinodontiformes > Fundulidae > Fundulus > Fundulus heteroclitus. Next base: position 21,990,852 of record NC_046375.1, read on the forward strand.
CTCTAGATGAGCAAAAGTGATGTAGATACACCCCAAAATGACTTGTAATGGCAGTGAAACACGGTTTGCCAAAGCATTGACTTGGGAAAGTTAAATATATTTCATTGCATGCCACACCTTTTATAGTTTCACAAGTAATACATTTAGAAACCAAAGCAACAGTTTTCTGTCCCAGTTGTGTAAACCTCCATTGAACTTTGTTGTTGTAATGATGAGACAAAGTGTGAAGGAATTCAGGGGATCCGAGTGGGTTTTGCAAGGCACGGTATACTGTATGAGATTGCAGAAAATGGAGTACTTGATATGCTAAAGCATTGTACGATAGGTGTGTCTGTTCGTGGGCTCTGACATATGCCTGGTAGCCTCTGCTCGTCTGGTTATCGGCCCCCTCACATCTCCGTTCCTTCTTCAGCGAGATTAAAAGCGTGTGTGAGGTAGAGGCGGGAGATGCGCAGACGGGGGCACACACACCGCCGAAGCGAGTGAAGCGGAGAGCAGGAGTTCAAGGAGGCTGACCTCACTCGATGCGCTATTGATTTGCTCATTTGAGTTCACAGCAAGAGTCTGACACTGGAACCTGACAGCTGAAGGCTCCATCTAGAGAAGCCAGCGTGAATGAGATCATCTCCGAAAAGGAAAAAAAAATAAAATAATAAATCTGAATTAGATGAGAGAATGACCACAGTTCAGTGAAATATTTGAGTTATTATCTGTTTCTCTAAATCTATGGCAATGGTTGTTTCTGCAGATAATTGTTAAATTGTGTTTAAGATGTCTGAACCCCTTGATATGGGTGACTAAGGTGCATTTTAGCGCAAATTCTAACAATGCCCGGTTTAAAATCCGAGCTGTTGTTTCCAGAGACAAACTGCTTGACATTCTCTATCTCAGAGCTTTTTTTTTTTTTTTTTCTATCTTAGCTGTGTCATTTTTCGCCTGTGAGAGCGACATTCAACATTTATGGTCTAAAGAGGCTGGCATGTATTATTCAGCCATGCTAACTTTTCTGATGAATTGACCTTGAGGCGAACCAAGGGTTTGGATTACAGTTCAGTAGCCAGATGCTGAAGCTGCTGGACGGTATGAGATGCTTAGAGAATGTCGCTCTCGCCTGCAATTGTATTGCAGAGGATGTATGTGCATGGGCATAACCTTGATGTGCTTTCACCATTTTGCATTTAGAGGAAGGCTTTTCTTTATTTTTATACTGGGGATCAAATGCAGAAGTATAAAATATGTACTTCATCTATGGTCTACATGAGAGAACAGTGCATTAAGAGCTATGTAAATGAATGATTTAAGGTATGATGAAACTGCAAATGGTTGACTTGAAAGAAGTCTGCTGATGTGGTTTGTTTTCCAGCCCAAGGAGCTTCCTCCTTGAGCTCCTCCCTTTGGAGGCTTTCCAGGTACGCTCCACTTGTAGGAGAACCCAGAGCAGCCCCAAAACTTGCTGAGGGCACTTTATATCCCAATTGACCGTGGGACAGCTTGTGATCCCCAGGAAAATAGTGCAAGCGTTGCTACTTAGAGGATGGGGATGTCAAGGTTTCCCTCTTTGACCTGTTAGACATGCAACCCAAACTGAGGGAAGGAGGGAGAGACAGAGGGAGGTAGGGAAGGACGGATTGATGGATGGAAAGTAGCAGTGACCACATAATACCACACTTTTAATCCCAGTTCATATCCAAATTATTCTGAATATGGATGGATGGATGGATGGATGGATGGATGGATGGATGGATGGATGGATGGATGGATGGATGGATGGATGGATGGATGGATAGTCCTGAAATTGGTATCTGGACCTCATAAATTGGAAATATCACTAACCTCCCTTTTTCTAGATATTGTTGTATCACTGTTGTATTATTTTAAATCCTACAGACAATATAAATACAAGAAGTACCTTTCTATTTAAAGAACAAGTGGGTTAAGATTAGGGTTTGACAAAGTAAAATGTATGAAGTACATTTCTGTAAAATACAGTATCTGTGTATTTGACTTTTTCGTTACTGCTTTGGCTTTTAACTTGGAATTGTGTGTTAAAAATCTCTTCATGAAGCTGCCGTCACACTTTTTTGCCGTTTTCTCTTTTGCCTTATAACATAGTATTCTGAAAAATGTGTTGAGTGTATCTACACTTGACGAAATTAAGCACATTTTGTGGAACATCAACTCCTGTAATGGTTTTTAAGTGCATGTATTGCTTCTGATGCCCTCCATTCTGACTTTTTTTATATATATGTCAACTGTCCACAGAGTATTTTGGGATGAGTAAATGGTCAAGTAATTATCTGAATAGGTAGGTCAGGCTGCCATCAGTTGAAGATGGTCTATAAATTTGGCCCGCTAAAGTGAGTTATTATTCATCTGCGTAGACAGAGAGTGTGCATGGGGTAGCGTGAGATAAGTAATTTTATTGTTGTGTCATTGCTGCAATTTTATGAGTAATAATACAATCACCTTTGTAGCAGCATCACATATTTCTGGTTTGTGTCGATTTTTAGAGTTTTGTGTTCATGTTGCAGAATTATATAGTTACGTTGCGGTGATACTGGAGAAATATTTACCCAGGGCAGTCCATCTTCCTGCACCAAAACAGATACGTGATGCTGTGACAAGGGTGTTCTAACCTTTCAAGAACCTTTTTTTTTTTTTTGTACTGGTCTCTGACAGCTTTAGATAGCTTAAATCCGTTTTTTGGTAACATCCAGTATTCTGGTTTTAGTGGCATCTGTCTAGGTTTGGTCTTCTAAATTACTTGACTTTAGTTTGCACGTTGTTTGAGAATTACATATTGTACTTTAATGATTTCATTAATAAAATATATGAGGTCTTCTTGAGAAAACAGTGGCTACTTTTTTAAAACTGTGACTTTTGGGCTTGAATGGAAAAATATTTTGGATCATTTAGTGGAAAATTGGATAAATCTCATGCAGGAATAAATTTAACTTCTTATGACCTTCTTTGTGACACTGAAATATTCTGCCTCTATCATCCAAGTAAATCCCCAATTACAGACTTTGTTACAGTGTTGGCTCAGGGAGAGTGTTTGCCGTTTATTAAAATATATTTTTTTCTGTCTACACCTCCGCAATCTTACCCCACAATGCAGAACGTGAACAAATCATCAATGGCAGCTATACCTTAAAATTGGTACTTACCCCAAGAACTCCCCGGGCATCAGTTCCTTGGCGTCTTCTGCATGGGTGTATTTTTACCAGACTTTCAGCCTTGAAAATAACTCAAAAACCCTCATAGGAGTCAGACTTTTACGGCTGTGCTCAGGCTTTTTAATGGCATTTGATTCCTCCTTACAGCTCCTAAAATACAGAGCAGATTTATCTTTGAGGCCGTAACAGCACATCAAACGCTGTGTGGTAGTTTGTTACGCCCGCTGCACATGTGCAAACATCTGCATATGATCGCTGCAGCTTCATTTATCCTCGCAACATTAAATCCATTTACCTTTTGCACGCCAGGAGTCTAAATCTGGGGCTGAGTAATTAAATGCCATTCTCTTTCTTCATTAGAGAGATAATTAAGTAGAAAACCGGCACTTGTCTCGTTGCTCTTTTTCACAGATGTAAGTAGGACTCGGATGGGGTAAACTAGATGTTACCTTGACTGAAAGTCTCCTGATTAGTGGAGCCATCTGTAATTTCTTCAAGTCATTCAGTGTGTGTTTACTTGTCTTTATCACACTCTTTCCCTGCCCATGTTTCCCATGTTTTTCTTTGTTTTGTGCAAGACTGACTGGGGGCACGTGAGTTTTATGCCACCTGTAAAGTCTTTTAAAGAGATATCGCACAATTGTATGCTTTAGTGCATCCAGCTTTCATTGGGTGTCTAATATTGACAAAAGAAGACGTAGCTGCTTAGAAATCTAAATCTGGCAATAGCGCTTGAGTTACTGAAAGTCTTTGCCTCTCTCACGGATGGGCGCCTGCCAAAGGCATCCCTTTTTCAGAGGTACCTGCAAATCAGTGACAGCAAAGGGAGATACTGTGATGAATTGGAGAAAACTCTCACGATTGGTATGAAATCTGGATAAACCTTCTTATTTTAGCACAAATGTGCTGTTTTGGCGGGGATTATCAGAGCTTAGGAATGCGGTAAATACAGTCTAAACATACACTGGAATCCTGTTAGCTTCCTAAAGAGGCATGAAGATGGTGATGAGATGAGACACCAGCTATTGTTTTAGTAGTTGTCTAGGCAAACCTGAAAAGAATAGTGTATTTTGAATCGTTCCTAATTTTGTTATGGTTGTCCGCCTGATCTGATTGTAAAAGTCTACTTATCTCAAGAGGTACATTTCCCTTAAACAGATGCAGAAAAGTGCCCGTTTTGCTTCTAATTTGGATTTCTTGAGCTAAACTCTGAAAACCACGGATTATCTGTGATTAGTTCAGTTTCACTGACCACACCAAGGCCCGATTAATGCCAGATCTTTAGTATCTAGCAAACACTGGTCTGGCAACATGACGCAAGCTAAAAGTTTGCAAAAAGCAACACATGGTGACCAGTACACGGATATTCAGGAACAGATGAGGAACATATTCATTGGTATCTTTCAGTCTGTTACACCTGAAAGACTTTGGCAGTCCAGCGAACAGCAAGAAAACAGAACAGTGGTGAACCTTACCTGGAGGGAATGGCTTATGAAAATTATTCCAAGAAATCATCAAGGACTCATCCAAGAAGTCACAAAAGGAACCCTGAACAACATCTAAAACACTACAGGCCTCACTTGCCTTATTTATGGTTGGTGTTAATAATTTAACGAAAATGGCGTCCATAGAAGGTTCCCCAATTCTCCCCGGAATTGAAATCACAATCTGGAATATCAAACAAAGATAACCGCAGGTTAAACAGTGCTTAGCAGAAAAGCAGGATGGGCGAAATACTTTTTCAATGCACTGGGATTAACTAGTAGAGAGTGCTACTTACCAAAAATAAAACCTAAAAGGCTTCTTTCAGATGCAGCCTTTCGAGATTTCCATTTGTCAAATGCTGTAAAGTGAACACACCAATCCCTCCATGTTTTCATAAATGATTCTACGGTTACACAGTGGCAGCCAGCTCTCCTTTCTCCCTTAAAAGGTGAAAGAATGGCATGACATGGCACAAACTGAGCATGAGACAAAGCATTCATGGAAGCCAGTGTGTTCTTAAAAGCCCGGAGCCATCGTCAGCATGTGCGATGTTTCAGAGACATCCAGGCAGATGTTCCCGCTCAGGCTTGATTGCCTTCACCATGGCCCATCAGGGATTGCACTTACCCCAGCTGACAAAAAAAGACACACAATCCCAAGTTATTTTAGCTGCGCTCAGTTCCTCCATTAGGATACAACTGAATTATTGACGCTGCTCACTTCGTTCAGGGCTAGAATTAGTTGGACTAGATTATGCCCCTAAAAGGTTGTTTTTTTTTTTTTTTCATCAAGATGACACTTTTTGATAAAAATACTTTGTGTTTTTAATTTGTTTATCATCCCTAGTATTATTTTAATGAAGCGTTTGACTAAAACAACTTCAAGATTGAGCCGAAATCATGATTTATGCACAGCGACATTAAAAAAGATACCTTCACTAATATTTAGAGCTTTGATTTAGCAAACGTAATGCAGAAACATGTCATCTTTTGAAAACATTAAACAAGTGCAAGCTAAGTTCATTTTTGTCAGCTCTGGTCAAAGATTTAGCTACCTTTAGCTCGCTTATTTTTGTCAACGTATTTGATTAAACCAATAAGCTAAAATTGGGGAATATTGAGCTCAAGTCAATGGTCTCAGATCCTGTCATTTTCACATCCTGTCATCCCAAAATGTGCTCAGTTAATTGCTTTTACACCCGAGCCTAAACACAACCTTGACCCCTAATCAGTAACTGTGACCATATAAAGCAGCCGTGTGTCATGCAGTGTGGCAACTGTATGATGTGAATAATTAAGTTTATTATTTTGGCCTCGATGTGTTTATTAAAAATAAGCTCCATAATGAAAAAAAAAAACAACTACTTTGGCTATTTGAAACTGAGAAGATCAAACTCAGCAAACCTTTAATGTTTGAAAACCAGTCTTGATTTAAAAAAAAAAAAACATTACCCATTGCTGATATGTCTATCTAAACCTAATGTATTCAGACTTTGACATTCTTAAGAACCTGAATTATCGGGGCTAAAATAATTTATGTTAGCAATTTGTAGCGTATGACTGTTATGGAATGTCTTCATTTATTATAGCTTTTTGTTGCATATGTATGTGCAATTACAATGGCGTAAATATTAGATACATGTATTATGTTAGGCTCCAAATAAACAACAAAACATTGGTATTTACAGCAGTTAAAGTATTACATAACATTTGTCCACATATAGTTGTCCTTTTGTTGATTTCAACAAAAGGATTGTGAGATCAATAAAGCCTATCTTATCTTATCTTATCTTATTTTATCTTCAAATATTAACTGTGCAAACACTAAGAGGCCGATAAAATAAAAAGATATCTGCTTTGTAATGCCTTTTATTCCACAATTCACACACCATCCCTAATTCCCATCATGTTTTACCTGATCTTCTGTGTGGCTTCACATCCCTAAACTCTTTCTATTCTCTCTGACATGAGTACTGATTCAGCACCATATTTATGGTTCCCCAACATGCTTTATCGCCTCATCAGCCTGCAAATGCACTGCCACAGTTAGCCTGGGTGTGGAGGGAAATGGAAGCCAGACTGGCGTTTGGTCAGAGAGGCCCGTGGCTGAAATTTATCACCCCAGCACAGTATCAGCGCAGTGTCTAACCAGGACAGGGTGGCTGATATTCAGCTCCCCCGAAGCGATTAAAATTTCCCTCTGTTTAATTTACGCCCGCCTGGTGAAGCGTGATATCATTATTAGAAAGCATTATAATTCAAGGTTATTATGGGCATTATCTGCTGTGTTTTAGAACAGCCAGCCGTAAGTTGGTGGAAAACTCACTGTGCTTTTTTGCACAGCGTTTTCTTTTTTTTTTTTCCCCAGCCAAAAAAAGAAAAAGAAAAACGAAAAAAAAAAACATGCTGCACGCGGCATCTGTGCATTTTCCAGCCCTTGAGGATACAACCCCAAAACATTTGGACATATCTACTGTGCTGACCTTTTTGCAGTGACTGCAGTGCTGTGGAGATGCACCTGGCGTACCTGTTCCACACCTGGATCCGCTTTAGTTTCTGTGCCGGCGCATACTTATACACACACACACACACACACACACACACACACACACACACGGCAGCTGAGCGCCAACCGCTCTCGTTAATTTGACGGGCCAATAAAGCCAGGGAGTGTGCTAATATTTGCATTTTTGTGTGTTTGTGCAGCACAGTATGTAAGAGTTGAGCAGGATAGGTGATTGTTCTTCAAATTACACTCCCTCCCCCTCTCCACACACGGCAGGCCTGGGGGTGACACATGTGGGCCAAGTGGCAGGTGCGAACGGTTTGAGAGGGTTCTGGCGCTCCGTGTTGCTTTTGTCAAAAACAAACAGAATTAGGCTTTTGATGACGGCAGAGGCGTTCGAGGCCGTTGTTTGAATCGTTTCTCTTTAAAGCCTTGCTGTCCACATTGTTTTTTTTTTGTTTTTTTTTCAAACACAAGTGGAAAATGTGCCCGTGTGAAATCTTGAACAAAATGGCAGTTTTCCAAACAAGCAGTTGAACCGAGTTGAATTGCCTTGGTCCTCTTGCTCTTTGAATGTCATGCTTTTCAGTCAAAAATCACAGCCTCACACTTTCTATGCACCATGAAGAGGAATTTTGGAGGATATTTAATATTAGCCACAGAAAATGGTTAAAATTTGCTTTTTTAGGTTATAAAAATGACCTGAAGTTGTTTGGTCAGTTGATTGTTAGTTAATGGGTGCTGTCATGGAGCAATGGGTGCTGTTAATGGGTGCTGTCAAGTTTTTTTCTCTAGCTTTAGGTATTTTCGGATTTGCTAGGAAAGCGTTTGTGCTTCTTTGACAACCAGTGGTTTTAAGTTATTTTTTTATAATACGTTCAAATGTTCATATAGGGACATAAAGTTCAAGAGTTCAGACAGCCTTATTTTAGTTTCGTCAGGTTGTTTTAATCCCATATGTCATGAAAGCCAGCTGATGAAAATGGAGCTCTGGACCAAAATAAATTTATCACAAAACTGTGTACTTCTGAATCTTTCAAAAGTAATATACGTACATCCTCTGTACATCCTGTCTATACCTTCTTATCCTTGCAGGCTCACAATGGGGCTGGTCCCTATCTACAGAGGTCAGCGGGTTTGAATTCAACTATTTCTAAACGTGAAGCTGCTGTGACACCGCTGCTTGTCTTGTTACATATCCCGTCATATTAATACACCTGTATCTCACAGGTCTGAACGTCAGGAAAAATGTAGGATTTGTGAACTGTAAAGTTCTGCCGTGTCTTTGAAGTACTTGTGCTTTACTGTGCACACACTGAATAGTACATGTGCATTGGGATCGGGGGGATGGAATTCAGAGCCTTTTTCATTACCTTCATTTTGAAAATCTGTATATTGATATGAACAAATGTTATCCATGGGCCATTGCTGCAATGTTTGTGTAGTAGTTGTCTCTTCTTTAGCATTGTTGCACAATGGCCACACGTCTTATACATCTCAAAGTGCCCAAGGCTAGAACCAATTAAGTCTTGAATGTTGGTGATGAAGGTTATTTACAATGAAACAAAAGAAGTCTAGTAATCTTTTCTGTTGCTTTGTTAATGTAATATTTTCTTTTCCTATGGTAATATTTTCCTCTGTAATGCTTTTTCTATTCATGTACAGCACTTTGAATTGTCTTGTTACTGAAAACTGGTATATAAATAAACTTACCCTGCCTTGCCTTGCCTAGGCTGTCACACAGCGACGTCCAGAGAAAACATGGCCGCCTAGCTTATGTCTAAGAATCTGTGGCCGAGCTTTTCATGTGGCATTATGTCTTCCTTTGCTATTAAAATGAAAGGCGGTTTCTAAATACTGCAATATTTTGAAACCGCCTTCAATATTTTGAAAACTAATACACTTCATTTTAATTTAGATAGTTTTAATGGCCAATCTTCAGTACCCTTCAAAATTCATTTTCTTAAGCATGCAAGGGGAAACAAGTCCAACCTTGGCATTGGCTTTTGTCCTGGAAATCTAGGCTATCTGTATTTAAGTTGGTGTGTGTGCAGATGAGCGCACGGTGAACATATTGCACAGGTAATGGTTTCTCATTCCTTTGCCATCCCATAAGCAATCATCCGTCCCTCAGCCTCGACGTTTATCACACACACAGCAGAAAATCTCAGGGCACTTTCTCCCTCAACGAGGTATGATCCATATTTCATATATTGCCTGTAAATCGCTTTGGCCAGAACTGTTTTGACAAAGGCCTGAATGTGGCAGGGGGCAGATTGGCTGTGTGGCTGACTCTTACTGTACCGAGAATACAAACAACCCTTCCTGTGGAACTGTAAAACGTTGTATATGGGTGTCAGTGTTCAAGGTTGAAATGCTCTCTATAACTATTTCTTAGCAATTTAGTGCGTTGAAGCAGTTTACACTGGCAGACCAGAGTGCATTCATTGGAACCAATTTGATGTAGTGGATTAAGATGGAGGGGAATTAAAATGTAGTGAAACGGGGGGGAAAAAAATGCCATCACAAGGCTACGTGAAATAGAGCAATCAAAGTGCCATTTTGCCAGAAAGTAATGCTAATTCCAAAAACCCGCTCCCCTTTCATTTTCACATCAAATATTGCGTCCTTCTCTGTGTTTAGCAATTACAAAGTGCGACTTACAGAGACTCCGTGTAGTTTGTCCGTACAGGGGATGTGTCCTTTTTTTTCTTCTTGTTTTTTTTTTTTTTTTTTTAGACGTAATAACCATTATGTCAAGTCATCCGAGTCGTCTGAGCTCCCCGAGTGTAACACTTTGATCCCCCGGCGTCAAAGTTTATCACTTCCCCTTTGATGGAAGACTCGGCTGTGTGTTTGTGCATATGTGAGGGTCCCTGGCTCTTTGAATTTATATATCCTCAGCCTTTGATCCTGGATCACCTCGAGGACAGTGGCTCAGCCACCGCTTTGTGGGGAGCGACACAGATATTGAACATACCTGAGCCTGTAATGTGTGAGCTAGGTTAAGGCTCGAGGAGATCAGTCGGGGCAGAGGGGTTCCTGCATGAAAACTTACTTAAAAAAACGCAAGCTTTTTTTATTAGTTTCAACCTCCCACAGTTAAAGGTATAATATTTTTTTTTCTTTTCTCGTGGATATTCTCGCACAGGGTTGAGATTTTGAGCTTGATTCAACTATGATGTTGCACCTCATGTAATTTTCATTTTGTAATGTGTAAACAAACATTTCATAATGCGTGATGAGTGAACCTTGAAAATGCCAGTAGGGTAGTTTTGTTACCTTTGGAGCCGATTTCCCTTGATTTCAGGTTTACACAGAAAACAAAGGCCACTAGCTTTAGCTGCAGATTTAATCAATGTATTTTATGAATGGAATTGATTTTTCTAATCAGTTTATCAGCTAGAAATATTTCCCAAAGTAGTGAATTATGCTGTTATATCTACTGATTGCCAAAGGAAGCACACAAATATTTTTTTTAGACTACTCAAATCCAAAATGTCTTTTGTCCAGAACCTTTGTCTCATACAAAGTCTTGCAAAGTATCCGTACCCTTGAACATTTCCAGATTTTGTCATAGCATAGTCACAAATTTCGGTGGATTTTACTGGGATTTTATGGTACAGACCAACACAGAGTAGTTCATACTTGTGAAGCCGAGTAAAATTGATGCGTGACCCACAGCTTTTTAGAGATTAAATAAACTCCACCAGAGTTTAATTTACTATCAAAGAAGCAGCCAAGAGGCGCATGCTGCCGCTGGAGGAGATGAAGGTGGGAGAATCTGCAGACAGGAAAGGTGTTTGTTGTTCAGTCCACAAATCTGACCTTTTTGTACAGTAGCAAGAAGAAAACTATAGTTGGGGGGTAAAAAAACAACATAAGAAGTTCTATTTGTTGTTTGATAAGGGCCGTGTAGGAAACACAGACATTTTCTGGTCAGATGCGACCAAATTTTAAAATTTGATCAACGTGCAGTAGGGTATGTGTAGCAGAGAACTAGTACTGCTCATCACCCTGAACACACCATTCAATGCTGTTTGTGTATTTTATGTATATTTTATGTCTCTAGCTTGAAGCTGTTGAAAATTAATGCACAGCAATTCAAATGCGCCGACTCTATTCTAATATTGTATTGCCTAAATGAGGTGGTTCAAAGTAAATAAGCATTTTTGCAAGGACACTATACTTTATAAATTCTTAACAGATCGCTGTATTTAAATTAATTTGCTGACGCTATTTTTTGTTTCCTAATGGTTAAATAACATTGCATTGTACATTACTGTTTTATCCCTTTTCTTTTCTTTTTTTGAATGCCATGTATTTAAATCTTTAGGACTTTTTATGGGGGCGACCTCATAAAATGTAATGTAATGCTATTATCAGCGTGTTTTTCATCTCTGTGTTTGGTGAATGCAGGACTGGCTTTAGGATCAACGTGCTTCATCAGTTCTATATGCCTTTAAAGTAACAACACAGTTGTTCAGTTTGTTTTTAAACCCCATACCTTATAGGTCATAGTACATTTAATAGCTTTTTTTTGAAGATTGTTGTAGAACATTTGAAAAAACATGCTACTATGTTGTTTTGATTGAACCCAAATTGGGGGTTAAATCAACGAGTCTAACACAGAACAGTTAGCCGGTCTTTAAGGGCACATCTTTATTTTCTGAGGGCATCACTTTAGAGCTCTTTTTGATAACTCTGGTGCGGGGAAAAAGTGGAGATAGCCTTCCTCTTGAGGTAATTTATTCCTTTCTTTTGCCAAGGCGGGCCAAATCAATTCACATCTGCTATTTCTCAAAGTAATATCTAGAGGCAAGGCTGTGTGTTTGTGCAGAGTGTGGACTGTGTTTGCAAAGTGATGCCTGCTTACTTGGGCAGATTGACTGTGGAGAGCTGTTATCAAAGCTAATGTCAAAAAAGCTTGAGCTTGCAGCCCTTTCTTTATAGCAAGGACGTGAGCATTGCTTGTTTTGTTGTCTGCCGCTGTATGTTGCCGACTGTGGACGTTTCACACCAAGTAGAGCCCTTTTTTTTTTTTTTTGAATGCATTAACTTCAACGCTCACACCTTCATGTATCCTGAGCCCGTCTGGCAAAGCCATCATACTGCATTGCCATGAAAAAGAGTCCGTTGCTCTGCCTGCATTTCTTACCTTTGCTTGTTTGCACAGAACAAAAACAGGAGGAATCGCCCCATCCGACTGTGAGTTTTTAAACACCCTCCCAGAAGTATGACGAGGAATCCATGGTGTGAAAACAGTGCTGGTGTCCATTGCATGCTGGCTGTTACTTGCACCGACTTCATCTGCTGGCAAAAAGAAGCAAGACCCCTTGTGTGAAATGAGAGTTTAGATTTCTCAATATCTCTACAGTTTCATGGGCCCTTGCCTACTTGTGAGTTGAATTCAGGTTACGAGGATGAATAGTGTTTTTTTTTACCAACAAGACTTTGTTTTTACTCGTATCTGGCCTTCTGCATTGTTGGTAAGAAATGGATCCGGTACCTATAGCCTTCTTTTAAGCCAGAACCAAGCAGAGTTGAGGAGTGATAGTACAGATTTTTTTATCGTTTGTTGGTGATTGCACACACTTCTGGCACCATTAATCATCTGGCGTATTTTTTTTAGTACATTTTCGCTGTCAAGACTCCAAACCGCGCCATAAACTCTAAAGGGGCTCTTTGAAGTCACTTTAAATGTGTGGAATATTTTTCAGGCGTTTTCAATGATAAATGATGTTACTAAAACAAAAATGAAGGTTGCTGTAAAGCTTTAAACACATCTTTAATAGGGGAACAATAATTATGGAGGGTAGTGTACTGTATCTCACATAACCTCGTGATTCACTCTGCGTTCTAGAACAAAAATAGGTTTGTGGCGGATAGTCATCCATTTTTAATCAATAACTTCTTCTTGACTGTAGTCAGGCTCATAAAAGCCAGCACAGTTTATAGTAGCTGGCAACTTCATGTGGTCACTCTCAGTGCCCATCTTCAATGATGCATGTGTCTGCTTGTTTGCATTGTTTTTACTTGGTCCAGCTCGGCTCGATTTAGCTCGGCTCAGTTCACCCCGCGTTGCTGCCGTCCGACTGAGGTTTCGGGCTTCATGTATAAGTGAAACGTTGGGTTGCTACGTTTTGAATCTTTGAAAACAGATGGCCACGTTTCGTTTGCTGCCTGTCAGTTTTGATTTTATTGTTCATTCATTATTAAGTGAGTAAGGCTTCAGTGCAGTGCTACGAATGGATAACTGCTCTTTAGCCATAGGCAAAGTGTAAGCTCATTGAGTTTGTGCGTTGGGGGACCAAGGAGATGAACATGTACTTTAAAATGATTGCATGTTTTCTTTGCAACACAGGTAGCTTTTAGGTTTAGCGTTTAGGTTTTATCTTTGTCGTGTCAGAGGCAAGCTGTGAGTTTATGTGCAAAACTATTTAAAGCCTAAACAGCTGAAATGTATCGCAACATGTTGTAAAATGATTTATATTGTAGATGCATCCGTCTTTTGTCAGATTTTTAGAGTGAGACATCTAGAAAAGGCATATATTAAACAAACAAATTGATAGATAAATTACCTGAATTAATCAAAATATGGGTCGGGCTGCCCTTTGCCCTTTGTTGGAGTCACTTCAAGCTTTCATCATGCCGAGGTGAGTAAATGCTGAGTCTCTTTTCTCTAGCTTTATGTCTCTAAATTCTATTCTCTATCTTTTCTGCTGCTATTTCCTTTAAACTGTTGGTACACTCTTAAAAAGAGAATGTTGAAACAACTTCAATGAGTTGTTTTAATTATCCCCTTTTTCATTACAAGTCTCAGAATTTAAAGCCCAAGGCTTTGGTCTCCCGGGGTAAACCAAAATCTAGGGCTTTTAGGTCTGTCCTATTTCCATTTACTAGGGCCCATTTATTTAAAACAGCTTAATGACCCAAAGGGAAGTTGTGAGGAAAAACTGCAGTACCACTCCAATCCACGGGTGACGGCAAGAGTACAACGGTCAAACAGACAAAGGCAGAGAAGGTGTGTCCATATTCTGCCACTCAAGCTGCCTCTCATCTGGACTCCAGAGAAACAGGACGAAGAACGCGAAACTGATGGCGTTACATCTCCTTAGCTCCTTTTACACCGCCCCAACTCTATTTCTCACTGCCGGGCTCCACTCTGTTCCATTCCTATTGGTATAAATCAATTAAAATAAAGCACATATTTCTGCGCAGGGACTTTAGGGCTTTATGAGTCCATTTTTTCCTCAGTCATGGTGAGAACGACCAGGACGATTCTTAAGTACAGGATCTCTGACTATTGATCACAGCAAAATTATTTATATAGGTTATAGGATGTATGCACTGATCATGTGGCCTCTCTCTGCCATTAAAAGAGGAAAGAAGCCTGCTCTGCGTGCACACACATAGACACACACACACACAAAACAGACAGGGTGGTTTGATCAGCCGGTGCACTCTGAGACAAAACTTTGTGAGGAATATGAGAGAGCCTCGCTAAATCCGGGGATCTGAATTAAATACAGTGAACACTGCTGCATCTAAAAAGCAGAGGTGTCTTTTATTTATTTTTTCCCGTGGTTTGTGATTTGTAAACAGTGAAATAGTTCACTGTCCACCAACTTTACATGAAAAGTCAGTCATAGGGATATGTGTGTTTTCTTTCCACAAGGAAAATCAAAGGGTTGATCATTAGATAAACATATCAGTCTAATTAGGAAACTGTGGCAAAGCAGTTTACAATTAACTTAAAACGGCAAAAACATCCAACCAAGATTTTCACATTTGATATCTGTCACATGCAGATATTCCCCATGGACTTAGAAAAAGCTTTATATTAACTTTTCAGCCGCGGCGACCAGATCCAGTCTAAATCATAGATGGTCTGGCCAACTAAATGCTGCAGCAGCGGGGGGTTTTCCCCTTGCAGTCTCCTCGGTCAAGACCGGCCTGTCAGCAGGTCTCTGCCATCCCTCAAGCCAGAGAATTGGCTTGAGGGATTACAATTACAATTGGCTTATGATCCTGATGAATTGACTGCACAGATGATGTTTGGAGGTGTATTTTCTCACCTAAAAAAAAC
The DNA here is from genome assembly GCF_011125445.2 of Fundulus heteroclitus. Lineage (NCBI taxonomy): Eukaryota > Metazoa > Chordata > Actinopteri > Cyprinodontiformes > Fundulidae > Fundulus > Fundulus heteroclitus. The sequence continues at coordinate 22,006,107 of NC_046375.1, forward strand.
TTAAAACTACTTTTTCTGATAAATTAAGGGTATGAAAGCGATATGTAAACTAGTCAACTCCTTACTGTTCCTCACTCCCCCTTGTGGCGGACTGTTTAGCCTTGCAGCACAGAACCTCGCCCATTGAGCAAAGCCCTTTTTAAAAAGTCCTTCCCCTCAAGTAAGGTCTTTTTCCCATGAAAGTAAAGTCTGGGGAAAGTGAAATCCCACACATGGAAATGCTAGGTGGGCTCTTGAAAAGCCTGTGGCTTTAGAGATCTAATGGAAAAGGGCCTATTGGTAACAAGTAATTGAATTAGTATACCTAGTTAATCTATTTAAAAACCTGATATCCAATAAACAAAATAAATTAAGCTGGATAAACTTCATTCAAATACTCGTTACCAATTGCAGCAATTCATTGAAGTTTTCCTTTTATAGAACTTAGGTTCTTTTTGGGGGTTTTTTTAGTCGCTGAAAAGTAAGTTGCAACAAGTTTTGGCTAATTGGGTCGATCATTAGAAGATGAGAACATTCATGTTTCATCTTTTTCCCTAGTATTAATCAGATCGTTTTTGAGGCGAAGCCATGGGGTGCGATTTTAACTCGTTTTGGTTTGTCGTTAACGTCTCTTCAGGCAGTTGCCTGGTCTGTATTGTTTGTTCAGCTACAGTCTGATCCAAAGCACAGTTGGGCTCTCTGCCCCTGCTTAGGTAAATAGCCAGGTTTTTTTTTTCTTTTTTTTTTTTGAGACGCAGCAGCTTAACGTCTCTGACTTGAACGTATAAAAGATTAGCGACACCAAAGACGGCGAACCACTGAGCAGCAGATAAAACGGCTTCACGTACACGTACGCGCGCAAACGCACGTGCGCCTCGCCGAGAAAGCCTCCTTAAAAGATAGCTTCAAATGCTGTTTACTGCACCGCTGTTGACATCAGCTTCTTCTTGTTTTTTTTTCTTTTTCTTCTTTTCACTTGAGAGTTCGTCATGTGTCTGCTGTGTCAGACTGTGACGCTCCGAGAACCAGGCAACGGGCTTTGTCCTCTGCCAATCCTCCTTTAAAGCCTTTGACTTGACAGGAGCAGAGGTTTGGAGCTGTTTGTACGGAGATGGGAGCATAAATCCTGAAACATCCCACTCCGACTGTTATTTTAGACCTTCTGGGGGAAACTACAGGAGCATACCCAAGGAACACTGTTCTCATATGGGTTTTTACCTTAGCCTTGTCAGTTGCACTAGAAAACACTGCTAATATTAGTCAAATGTAGTGTCTTATTTTGGTCCAAACACATTTTTTTTTTTTTTCGATCTTTGTCATGCTTTATATTTCCAGTGAAATGCCATACTGTGGAAAACCTTTTGCTCTCTTATAGATTTCTTGTTTCACGTTTTTTTTTTGTTATTAGATGCAATGAACAAGTCATTAAACTGATATTATTCTCAGAAAAAGGCACGTTTGCTATACTTCTCTGATGATCTGAAATTTTTAGGTGTGACAAAAAAAAAAAAATCTACATCAAACGAAAGCTATAAGTGAGCAAACACTGTACTTTTTTCTGTCGTGCAGAAAGGGCCGCGTGTTTTGTTCTGGAGGCTTGTTTTTACTTATGAATCGCTTTCTGATGTTAATAGAGTTCCTCTCCTCCCGTTTCCTCCGCTTTCCCACTCCTCTGTAACATTAAGATGTTTTGCGCTCCATTTGCCTGCACGCGGGTCAAAGCGGAGCAGACTTCATCTGTCACAGACAGACACCGCACAGGAATCATAATGTAAAACGCTAATTAGCCCCGATCCTGATGAGACTTCATTACTGAGTCAGCATGAGGCGCCAGGCTCCCAAGATCCAGTTTTCCTATCATTATTTTTTTTTTTCCAGTTGTCGACTTTTGGGAGAGGGTGGGGCAGCAAAAGATTTAAGGCATGTCAGGTGTGGCTCTGCAACAGAAGATCAAGTTTTGGGTCACTGTGTAATCCGCTTCCTTGTGTGTGTGCTGTACAGGTGGCTTGTTTGCCTATGCCTGAGTGAGCGTTTATGCAAATAGGGGGGAAAAAATAAAAAAAGAGTGGCTGTTGTGGCTGGCATGCAGGCGACCAAGCATGTCCATACAGTGTCCAGATATTTGAATCTGTTGAAAGGCAGAGCACAGCCATTGTCATCTCAAGAAGATTGCATATTGTGCAGTGCCATAAAGCCCCCCTTTCAGATTGTTGGTTTTAGCTGCAGGGGACGGAGGGTTATGATCACATAGCCTCCTTCTGTTCTCTACAGCTACGCTCTCATTCAATGCTAAACTATTGAGAGTTTCAGGGTGAAGTTTTTTTCTTTTTTTCACACATTTGAGTGTATATTAAACATAGACTTGCCATAAATCCCATAAAAGCTATACTGATTTTCTGAAGCTGTTCAGCAAGCAGCGGCTGGCTTATGGTTGTCGCTACTGGGTGGTCTTTGAGATGGACTTGATGTAAAGTTGGAACAAAAAAGAACTTCACATCGGTTTATTAAAACAGCAGAGATTGTAATTTTGTTTTTGTTTATTTGTTTCTAAAATGTCTTGCAAAAAGTGGCGAACGTGGTTGTTGCACCGTTATCCTTTAGATTTTTATCAAGGAAGCTATTCAGAACTGTTGGAAATAATTATAGTATTGAGGTTTGGAGGTTTGGAAATGGGGTGGAGGATCCCCTTCTAGCAGCCAGAACTGCTAAAAATGCAGCTGGTTCTACAAATAAACGAGTTTGATCATGGTGTGTGTTAGAATGGGCCAGTCAAAGTCCAGACCTCAATCTAAATGAGAATCTTTCTGTCGAATATGACTGAGTGGGAGTTGCCTATTTTGCAATGGAGAATGGGCAAATATTTTCAGTCTCTAGATGTTTGAAGATGGGAGAGAAAGATCAGAGATCTGCAGCTGCAGAGAACGGTGTTAAAGTGACGTGAGGGCCGGCTCTGGGATGGGGGCTGGTCATTTCGCCTCTTTGCTATTTGATGTCTTTGAAGTGTTGGTCATTTGTACCCAACATCTTTAGGTATTAAATTTCATTACTCTTTTAAATGTAGTTGTATAGCTCCAATAAATATATACTAGCATTTTTGACAATTCTTCTTGACAATTCATAAAACCCCTTGACTAAAATAACATTAAACTTAATAAAATTAAACATCTTGATTTTGTTCCACGGGTGAGAAATGGTTCGTAAACAGGTATGGATGGAAACAGGCAGAGAAAGACTGCATTTCGCGGGTATAAAACATCTAGACTGAATTAGCAGAAACGGCAAACTAAACCTGAATCAATCACTATATTTTTCTCATTTTTATTTTGATTTAAAAATGTAACACCTTGTATCCTACTTCATCCCATTTCGGATTTTGCTCCAATTTCTTTTGGTCAATTTAAAAAAAATTACAATTTATTTAGCAGTTTTATTGTGTTAAAATGGGGATGTTAAGTCATTAAAATCTAGTTACCATTTCATATATGTCTGCTTATTGACTGAGCTAAGAAAAACGGACATGATTTGAGTTTTAATTAAGGTGTAATCGTAGCTTCTTTAATAAAAGAAATCAATGCGTATGAACAGAGTATTTGGATAACATGTCAGAGGTGGCATGTGTCTTTGTTAGGTAGATTTTTTTTCTTTTAATTAGGTTCTCTTCATGAAAGATCTGAACTGTCAGGATGAGACTGATGGCCTTGGAGTTGCAGCATTACCCTAGCACCATTGTCATTGTAAAATCTAGCTTTTCTCCCAATGCCAAATTGTGTTCGGATTAATCTCAGAATAGCTGCATGCAAATTCAATTTTCATTGCGATATATTTAGCCCGGTCTGTGCTCCCACGGAGATATTTAACAAAGACTGAAACTGCTCTCCACCGTTCGCTGACATTTTACTAAATCTTGCACACGGAAAAGTACAACAACACCCTCCAGTAAAATGGGGCTTTGATGATTAAAAAATACTTTAGAAACTGTTCTATAAGGAGAACTAAATCTGATGCTTAGGCACCAAGACCAACTTCTTCCTTCCTGGAAGGTTCTGCAACTTTGTCTTTTTTGTTGTTGTTGTTCAGAGAGAACAAGTCTTTTCTTGCCCATTTTGATATCACACTTAAAACTATTACAGTTTATGTCCACTTTAATGTCAAGCCCTTGTTTTTGTATTGAATTGTGTAAATCGATAAAAAGTATTTATTCCCTTTCCGCCTTTCTTCTGCTCCCCAGTGCTTCCTGTAAAATTTCAGTGTGTCCTCAGTGGATTACCTGGTCAGGTGTTTCTCCATGTCCTTTCTTTCTTTTTCAGGCAGTTTGCTTAGTTTCTTTAAAAATTGCGATCCTGTCACAAACAGTTTGACAGTAATGGCCATGAATTGTGGCTCCTAGAAAGTCTAAGGATTTAATTTTTATCTGGCAGAATCTCAGCCGGTATGAGACTCATACTGGATCGCAAACTTGAGTAAAAAAAAAAAGAACAAAAAAAGAAAATACCACGGCATATACAAATAAATGTAAAACCAAAATTTATAACATGATCTAAATGTTTCTATCTGTCCCTCATTGGATGAATTTTTTATTATTTCTGAGCCAGGACACTCTGTGTTTTTGCCCCATCCAGGCATATTCCCAAACATCTCTTTCTTTTAACCACATGACCAAATAATGTGCAACAACAGGTGGGGGAGGGGAAGCACTGTGTTGCTTTTTGCTCCATACAGCCCGAGCAACCTGAAGTATCTCCAGACAGTTAGATTTCTGCTTTTAGGCCTGCAGAGTGGAGCAGAAAATGGGGGAGGGGAGCAGGGTGGTGTTACGTTTTTTTCTCAGTGGCGCAGGAGTGGCTGGAAACATCCAAACAGCTGAATTTGTCGTTCTTGCAAGCCGGTACCACATTACTTCATACAAGAGAAATCTCTAAAACACTCGAGAACGTTTGGATCGTTTGACAACGGCGTCGGGTACCTGGTCTACTGCAATTGGAGCAGTTTTATATCAATGAAGTACACATACTGACACACACATGGTTCTTCTTGAAGTCAACTGAACGTCCGTTTTTATGGTGCATTTTTTTGCTAAACTCAATATCTGTCATGCATCTGTGCCACATTTAATCCCCCCCCCCAGTGGAACAAAGATCGGCAGAACGTTCTCTCTCCCCTAGCATTCATTTGAATCGTTTGTGCACTCACAACTAGCACAAAAAGGACTGTGCCACCAGGTGTCTCAGATAAAAGGACCCCTCCCATATGGGAAGTCACCAAGAGACAAACGCGTCAATAACAAACCGATGCTAGAGCACCGGATTTTTGGCTCTGTCGCCCAACAAAGCCAGCGATGACTTTTTTTTTTTTGACTCGATTGCAGAACAACAATTGAACTCGCCGCTCGGTAGCAGCTTTTGTCGTCTTGGAACTTCCACTATTTCATCCGAAAGGTCAGCGGCAAACAGCGGGCACAAGTCAGATCAAATTAAAGTTTGAAAGCAAACATGATTAAACCGCTATTTGACTTTCCAGTGTGAGTTTCTCCCGAGGCCCGGAGACGGTTCCCCCCTCTCCATACAACAGAAGAAAAGACTGACAGAGCACAGAGCGCCAGCCTTTCTTTTCTGTCATCGCTGCGGAGAGGAGAGAGATTTTACTCTTTTGAAATTCACCAAATCTGTTACTGTGTGCATTATGCATGGAGTTCTTTTCTTTCGCTCAGAGATTGGGGCTTGAATAGACTCTCGGAATCATCAAAACATAGACGGAAAAGAGGTCACGTAGTGTTGCGGGAAGAGTGGCTTTGCCTTGGCAACTTTTTAAAAAAATGAAATTCCGGGAATGCCACAAAGGCAGGACCACAATCGCACATCTACCTCATATATTTCTTTTCCTCCACCGTTCATTCCCTCAATCCTCCCTCACCTTTTTTCCTCCCTGTGACTAAAAAGGCAGCCCACTCCTCTGCAGTGGCTGCCTGGCTCCCTGATTTGCTCGCTGCTCCGGGAGGATTTGCATAGACTGGCCCACTCGGTGCGTCTGCCCTTCCCCTTTTCCCTTCCCCCTGCCATGCCCACCCTTCTCCCGTCCCATCATCTTAGCTTAGTTTCACCTGAGCCTGATCCCATCCTCCTCTTTCTCTCCCTTTCTGTCATCCCTGCGTCCTCTCAATCTCCTCTCCTCACTTCTTTGCGCCCCCCCCCCTCCCCTGCTCCTCCATCTCACCCTCCCGACTCTCCTACCCGCTTCTCATTTTCTCATCTTCTCCTTTTTTTCTCTCGTTCTTTATCAGTCTGAAAATCACTCTCTTTCTCTTGTGGAGTAATACAAAGAGCCATCAGTCTTGGTCTCCCTGGGTTAACAAGCCAGACTGCTTCACTTCTTCGAAAAAAACGAGAGCACGAGATTGGAAAAGTCTGGCAAACGCTGGATCCAAACTCTAGGAGGGAAATACGGATCTTCACTTCCCGTTAAGATTCTGTGGCTGAACTATGAGGATGTAAAAAAAAAAAGAAAAAAAAAAGAAAAGTGTGCTTCCGCTGAGGCGACATAGAAACAGAAAACTGACAGTGTGTGCCGGAGCGCGAGGAGAGCTCCGCATCTTCCCGTCGTCCCTCCCTCTGTCTCTCCCTCCTCCTCGGGCTCATAGCTGAGCCTTGTGTGTTATCTGTGGCTTGACAGCGGAGCTGTGCAGAGCGCAGCATAGCGAAGCGAGGCAAGAGAGCTGCAGCTGCAGGTTCTCCTCTCTCCCTGGCGCTCTCTCTGCACCCCAAAAGGGAGGGAAGGGACGCGTCCCAGGTGCCGTCCGCAGGCGTGTGTACGCACGTGCACACGGGCAGGTTGTGTGGTCATCAAAGGGGAGCTGCCACGGGGCGATCCTGCTTTGGGGGGGGGAGGAAAAAAAAAAGTAAAGACTTATTGGATTCTGGTTCAAAGAGCCAGCGAGCAAACGAAGAGCAGCAGGATACCTGGAGCTTTCCGACCAACGAGGTCCACCAGATCTGGCTCAGCGACGTCTTGTTTGGAGGGATCCTACTCTAACAGGGATTCTTGTCTTAGTTTCGCTCTTGTTATGGAGTTTGCAGCTTTACACTGGCAACCGGAAAGTCACTTTTTCTGAGAACCAAGCACTCCTGCTTCACTTTCTTTTAAACACCCTGTAAGAGGCGGGGGGGCGTGAGCCATGCTCCCCAAAGGAAAGCCCCAGGCGGGCCAGCTTTTCTGGGTGTTGCTTCTGGCTGTGGGATGGATGATGCTGGGTTCTGCATGGGGTTCCTTGTCTACAGACCTCCACCTGTTGTCTCCTACCTACGGTGCCCCCGTGCCCCCAGCACTGCCCCGGCCTGATCACCCACACAGCCCTAAGGGGCCAAGGCACCATCAGCCCCCCGTGCCTATACACCGCTCCCCGACAGGACTACGAGCTGGCCACGGTGAGTCCCTGCCAAAAATCTATCTTCTTTTCCACCCTCCTGTCTGGCTCGGTCCCCTCTGTCCATCCATCATCGTGACTTATCGGAGCAAAAGGAGCCATCTCTATCTACCTCTCCATCATCTCTTTCCTCTTCATAACTAGCTCAGTTCCTCCCTCCCCACTGTCCCTCGATCTTTGTCTCCGCGCCTCGCTCTCCCTCTCATTCGGGCTCGGACGGCTAACGATAGCTGACAGCTGCTCTGCATCATGGAGCTGTATATCGTCTATGAAATTATAGGTTTAATTGTCGGTGAAGAGCCCTGACAAGCCAGACACCCACAGCGACTCTATCAGCCGAGCATCAAGCCTCGACTCTGGATTATCAGGGTCCCCAAACAGGTTAATGCATCCATAATTGATGATTGATGGACACTCCGAGAACTGGAGGATGGTTCTTCTCGTCTTTAAAAGTGTGCTACTGATCTTGTTGTTTTTTTCTTCTTCTTCTTTTTTTTTTATATATGGGCCTTGTCCTTTTCCGTGTTAGGGTTCTCTAAGACGAGATGCTCTATGGCATCTGGCATTTGGAAGAAGGCTTGAAATGTAACATCTCAGTTCCATGTATAATTCCAAGCATCTGTTATCTCATCCGACGGCAGTGTGAGCTTTCTTTACCTCTGCAATTTACAAATCCATGGGGGGAAAATTCAAAATGGGCGGTCAAGTACTTTGTCAACAGCGTCTTTTGTTTTATAGGTTTTCAATGTGATCTGCTTGCACCACAACGCGATTTCTCAGGAGACCTTTTCATACCATCTACATCATGATGTTGTCATCTTTGGGTTAGTCTTCTCAGATGGCGAAGAATAATGTCAGTTAAACAAATATGAGTGTGGCTTAAAAATCTAATTACATAAAGTAGTCCCTCTAAAAATCACATCGCTGTCGCCATAAAGTTAGTCCTGACCTTAAATGAAAATGAGGAAAAGTTAACCTAACATCTCATTTAAAGAGCTTTTTATCTACCACGATGTTATTGCACAATGCCACAAAATAATTGTCCCTGGTTAAAAAAAAAAAGACAGTTATCCTTCACTGTAGCCTTTACAACCTACTTTGCTTGTTGGGGTTGCTTTTAACGTCCCCTGAATTTTATCTGTTTTAAACAAAAAAAGTTTTTGATTCAGGTCTGCGCTCGATTCTTTTTCATATGTGGGATGGGTAATTTTTAGCACTGCGAAGGCTCTGAGTACAGATGAGGTTGACAGGCAGGGAAGGTGGAAATGAGAGTTCTGCATCGCTAATGTGATATGTGCAAGACAGACAAAATCTAAGCCGGGGCAGGAAATGTGTTGTGGTTTGTCTTAAAAAGAACAAAAAAAACAATGACATATGCTTGATAAAAATACTAGCAAGATTTTTGTTGTTTCTTTATTTCAAGCTGAATTACAAATTGCTCACAGTGACAATTGGTGTGCAAATAAGCAAGACGCTACACTTGATTGTTCTTCTTTTCCAAATGTCTCTACAGCAAATAAAAACTGAGACGCACTGATTAGCCCTTTCCTGCCTGCTACCAATTTCCAGGTTTCTTTGAGGTCTGACAGATTAGGATATTGACTGATTTAAAAGAAAATGCTTCATAGTACTATAATGCAGGTGACAGAAAATGTTTAGCAGGTCCACCTGAAACCAAAAGAATTGCAAGATGAGTCTTTTAAGTGAAAATAAAGTGCATCAAAGGATGCGCTGTTGGTTGATACGTTTAAAGAAAGAAAATGATGAGTTCTTAGTTTCAATGCACTTCGCACACAAAAATCAGGCCCTTGCTGTCCAGCGCGTTTCACCATGTCTGTGTTACAGAGTTTCAGAAGTCAATATTTCTTGGCTGAACGTTGGCCCTGGTTGACTTTGTGTAAATTTGCATACAGAATGTGGTGACTCAGTGCAGGGTGAGATAAGAGAGAGGATAAAATCAGGAGATTAGGAAATGTGTGTGTATATGCGTGTGTATGTGCTGCCTATTAGCAACTCAGCAGCAACAGACTGACCCGGCCTTTTTTTTGTGCAACTGTAATTAGATTCAGTAGAAACTTTGGGCAACAAAGAGAGAGATATGGCAGATCGATGCTAAAGCTCACCTTTTTAGTCACTTATGCAAAATGAGAACTTATCCGCCAAAGGAGACTCATGCTCCCTCACCATGTCAGTGTTTATGCAATAGGCATGCACGGATTCTCAGGGTACGATAAGTACCTGCTCTCACACAATTTCCTATGTTGCCATACATGTTGGCGTTTTGTAAAACCTGTTATGCGGGAATCTTAACTCCTGTCACACCAAATGAAGCATGCGTGTTGCTTTTCACACGCCACTCCTATTCTTAATAGTGCATGTGTATTGGGATCAGGGGTGTGGAATTTAATGTTTGACATCATTGTCTCGAATGCTTTTTCATATTTAAAGCTGCAGCAGGGAGTTCTGAGAAAACCGTGGACTTTTCCCATAGGCCATCTTGAGCTTGAACGATGGTAGCGCTGTGTGGGAGAGGGGTTATGAGCAGCATGTACACAGGAAAGATTTACACTCTTAACAACCAATCAGAATCAGATTCCTCCACATACCGCCTGGCTCTGATTGGTTGTTTTTGGCTGGGAGCGGTGTGTTTCTGCAAATGGCCGTAGGACCGCTGGGAGGAGCCAGTGGAGCTTTATTTATTGCTTGACTTCATGTATTATTTGACTCATATTTAACTGTCAAGACATAGTGACAGTTTTAACAAATATGTTAAAAAATACATTTATGCAAAAGTTGCCCACTGCAGCTTTAGGGGTCATCTGACTTTTTGCCTTTGAAATATACATGATGTGTGGGATCTGTGGAGCTGGGCCAGAAAAATGTTCAGACATATCTCAAAAGAAAAAAAATATCCGGTGTGATCAAATTGGGTATTCCGAAGTGTCAAATGCCTTGTAAGAGGATGCAAGATCGTTATTTACCAATGGGCCTGTGCCCTTGAAACGAAGTTAAAAACACAATGGTGTCACAGAGCAATGAGTAAAAACGCACATTTTAGAATCTAACTGCTTTTATTCAAAGAGGATCGACAACAATTATTCCCACTATGTCTAAAGCAAATTCCCATTATTACAACTGTAATACTGATATTTGTGACATTTAGTTAAGCATATAATAAGCATATGCAAACGTCGGTAGTAGTTTCCAAGTGCCTATTGTACAGCATTCTACCTTTTTTGAAGTGTTTCTCTTAATTAAGTAGCACTGGTATAACAAGCTGACATTAGCCATCTGCCTCTGTACCTAGCTGCCTCCGCCTTGCCAACTCTACTTTGAAACAGCATTACCGTGACAAAAGTGGTGGAATCAGACGTCGTATATGGAAATCCAAAAATGTTTTGGATGAGTCTTTCTTGTAATCGAGGTGAAAGTGAAGCAATCTTGTTTTTAGCCAGCTGTCTGATAGGGTGAAGCAACAGGTGGGGGCTGTACGTATGCTGCAGACAGTAGGAGAGACCCCCTCGGGTACATTATCTGGCATCCCATTAAGAGCTCAGTGTGCCATGATGGCAATAACCAACCCATTCCTACTATGTGGCTCTAGCAGGCAAAAACAAGGAGACTCTTTAGGCTATTAAAAGGCCGCATTGCATTTATCAATTTAATAAATCTCGACCAGCAATGTTTCAGTAATTGTATTCAGCGTCATAGATAAACAGAATGCATTAAAAAAAAAATGACTCGACGTCAATAACTTGCGTTATTCTGGAAATATGTTTTGAGGGTTTATCGCCGCAGTTCGCTGTGTTTTTGGTCATGTGCTTCTAAATTAAACCGAGCTGACACAAACAGCATTCAGTGCATTTTCGTGCTCCCTGCAGCGGCTTAAAGTCTGTGTTTTGATGTACTGTTGTTGTGACCTGGCTCATGAATTATGCAGGCTTTAAGTTGAGCAAATACGTCCCTTTAATATTGCCTATGCTATTATATGTAATCATTTCCAGCCGAGGAGTGTGTTCCTAATGGATCTCTGGTGTATCAAACATATGTATGTGACTAATCATGCAGGCCGTGGGTACAGTAAAAAGTGATATTAAAGCGTCGCTGCTTCCCTATAAGTCGAGCAGACGATGTCTGGGACCGAACGAGCCCGCTGAATAACAATTGTGAGAGTGTTTTTGACCCGCTTTGAAGCTTTGCCCTTAGCACTTAGGGGGAATAAAAGCGAGGCTGAGGGGGGAGTGTGTGTTGTTTGCCTATGTGGGCATGTGTGCTGGTCGTTTGATGTCGGATCACCTTGAAGAGAGTGACTTTGGCAGCAGCCTCTTCCGCACGGAATGGACCTGTGCGGGGCCGGGAAGTCTCGAGAAGGTTAAAATGGAGGAGGGACGACGGGGCGGCAGAGATACGGGCGCCGTTATTCCTGAGGTAATCTCCGCCGGCGCCATTTGAATAAAGGCTGCGGCGAAATCCTCCCTTTTTCTTTCACAAATAATCAAAGCGCCGACAGTTTGGGCTGCCTCTGCTTTTCAGCCCAGTTGAGATAGTTTGAAGGGGAAAGTGTGGGTTTAGTTTGACTGAAAGATGGCTTACTTTTTGGCTTTGAGAAGAGTCGTTCTGAAGAAAAGGGGGTAAGCATCTTGATTTTCTGAACTTAACTTAGTGTTGGTTAGTTTTTTAGTCAAACCTTTGTTTCCACAATATATGGGAAGAAAGACATTCCATTTATATTAAAATGAATATCTGAAAAAGCTCATTGATTCTAAAGGGGGTTGTTTTCTACCCACTTATAGAAGAGTGTAGGATACTGTCCCTTGTGCATCTACGGGTGAAAGATTAAATGAGCAGCAAACAACAATGCAGAAATATTTGATTCATCTTTCAACCAATATTCATTCAAGTTTTAATGTTGTAATTCATCAAAACAGTTTGCTGTAGTGAAACACAAAACAATATGATACTTGATATGGAGCGATACGGCACTATGTGATAAATTAGTCTGAAACAAGACAATGGTTTGTGACTGTTTCACATATTCCTGTGACTTAAATAATGGAACAGCGAGCCTCAGTGCAATACAAATACACTTGCTTTTTTTGGTTGGGGATTATGAATAATAAAAACAAAGCAAGGTTCTGTACAACTGCAGCACCGTATTTAACACAGTTACAGTACAATATGGTGTTTCCCCAGTGAAATGATAGATCCACTTATCTGACAGGAAGTACAGTTCATGTAATGGAAGAGTTCCCTGAAAACTCTTTTTTAAATGTATGTGTGCTGCACTTTCTTTTTTCAAACATTAGGAGTCGCTACTGGGACCAAATAATGCAACTCAGCAGCAGGACTGGCAGCAGAAGCAGAGTCCTACAGGAGCTTATTTACACACATTACTTTTACTTGATCAGATTTTACAGATGCAAACATTTAACCAAGAAATGCATCTAGATTTAGTAAAAAAAAAATCATCTAATCAAGGTTGCTGACCACGTTTTATTTAATCGCACATCTGTAAGATCATTAATTGGTACAAATTTAATGCCTACATGTTGCCATTTTCTCTCTTCCAGCTTTCCATTTTGCATTTTGCATCAACCAATTTCATGGCTATGTACTTCACCACTAAGGTGGCCAAGTATTTTATAACTTGTTGACATAAAAATCCACAACATGATAAACATATACACTCACCGGCCACTTTATTAGGTACACCTGTCCAACTGCTCGTTAACACTTAATTTCTAAGCAGCCAATCACATGGCGGCAACTCAGTGCATTTAGGCATCTAGACATGGTCAAGAGAATCTCCTGCAGTTCAAACCGAGCATCAGTATGGGGAAGAAAGGTGATTTGAGTGACTTTGAACGTGGCATGATTGTTGGTGCCAGAAGGGCTGGTCTGAGTATTTCAGAAACTGCTAATCTACTGGGATTTTCACGCACAACCATCTCTAGGGTTTACAGAGAATGGTCCGAAAAAGAAAAAACATCCAGTGAGCGGCAGTTCTGTGGGCGGAAATGCCTTGTTGATGCCAGAGGTCAGAGGAGAATGGTCAGACTGGTTCGAGCTGATAGAAGGGCAACAGTGACTCAAATAACCACCCGTTACAACCAAGGTGGGCAGAAGAGCATCTCTGAACGCACAGTACGTCGAACTTTGAGGCAGATGGGCTACAGCAGCAGAAGACCACATCGGGTGCCACTCCTTTCAGCTAAGAACAGGAAACTGAGGCTACAATTTGCACAAGCTCATCGAAATTGGACAATAGAAGATTGGAAAAACGTTGCCTGGTCTGATGAGTCTCGATTTCTGCTGTGACAGTCGGATGGTAGGGTCAGAATTTGGTGTCTACAACATGAAAGCATGGATCCATCCTGCCTTGTATCAACGGTTCAGGCTGGTGGTGGTGGTGTCATGGTGTGGGGAATATTTTCTTGGCACTCTTTGGGCCCCTTGGTACCAATTGAGCATCGTTGCAACGCCACAGCCTACCTGAGTACTGTTGCTGACCATGTCCATCCCTTTATGACCACAATGTACCCAACTTCTGATGGCTACTTTCAGCAGGATAATGCGCCATGTCATAAAGCTGGAATCATCTCAGACTGGTTTCTTGAACATGACAATGAGTTCGCTGTACTCAAATGGCCTCCACAGTCACCAGATCTCAATCCAATAGAGCATCTTTGGGATGTGGTGGAACGGGAGATTCGCGTCATGGATGTGCAGCCGACAAATCTGCGGCAACTGTGTGATGCCATCATGTCAATATGGACCAAACTCCCTGAGGAATGTTTCCAGCACCTTGTTGAATCTATGCCACGAAGAATTGAGGCAGTTCTGAAGGCAAAAGGGGGTCCAACCCGTTACTAGCATGGGGTACCTAATAAAGTGGCCGGTGAGTGTATATTTCAATTTGTGTACAATAATTTCAAGATTTTACATTACATCATCTTTTAGTTGATTTGTGATTGGGTTTCATCCCACTAAACACTTATGGAACCATTTTCCGGAGTCACACAACCATTTCCCTTCCAGTAAACTATAAGCAGAATATCAAAGATTCTTCCACAAATTCTTCCAAACCATCATTTACTGAAGCAAGTACAAAACTGAGACATCCTGTACCAGATGACTAAAATGTGTACACTGAGACTACAAAGATTTGAAATGGTAAATGAATGAAATACTGGGTGTTTTTTTTTTTTTTTTGTCTTCTGATAGTGTAACTTAGGTTCTTCCTGGTCACTTTTGGTTTCACCTTTAAAGTTTAAATCCCTTTATTGATGTAGCACCACTTCACAACGCATCATCTCAAAGTGCTTTAGAAGACGGATTCCTTTTATGTGGAGAATACATATATAATAATATCAATCCAATAAATTCCAATCATATAAACAGAGTTTCAGCTGAATTCTATCCATTCAAATTCAATCCTGGTTGTGATGCAATGCGGTCAGATTCAGCAGCAATCCCTCCTCTTGATCAAGCATTTGTGAGAAAGGATCGACCTGCTTCGTTGATGTTGTTTTTATTTTTGCCTGAAACTGGGAGGTGTCAAAGTCCTAACCCGACGTCTAGCCGTAGCTGCTCTGTGTGATTGTTGCAAATTAGCAGCTGCTTCTGTCATGCAATGCGCTAAAATCTTGTAATTCAGATATAATGATCCCAAAAAGCTCTACAGCACATAAATGCTGTCGGCTGTGTGTTTATGATATACAATGAGTTGGGTCTCATAAAGTGATTTTTTTCTATTGGGCAAAACGATAAAGTGTATCTAGCGACCAACAAGCAGCCGGTACAATATAACAACGACTAAGATTCACAGCTCCTGTTTCCTGGGGTAAATCCCAATAACAGCTTCTTTAATTATCCTTTGGTATTCTCTGGGTCTCAGTAACCTTTGAAGAATTGCGTTTTGTGGTCACAGCTAAAGGAGCCTCTTTGTATCTTGTGTAGAACGTACATTGTAGGTCTGTGGCTCTGAAATAGCTTGTTCCACATGTGGTTTACTGAGGAAATGTTCCAAGAAGGAGCGTGGAATGAGCATAAATGCCGGCGTTTTACACCATATTTGTAGAATTGAAATGATATTGCCCTCTGGCTATTCGTGGGGGGGTAGGGGCTATAGAATTCAAAGGAGGAGTGAAGAAAGAGAGGCCATGACAGGTGAAGAACAGAGGAAAAGATTCTGTTTTCCTTGGTGTCTCAAAAGGAGGTACGACAAGCTGGGTTCTCATTTAAAAACATCCCTCACTCGCCTTTCTCCCATCTTCGTTCTGCTTTTCAAAGCCAAACTTGCCGTCCTCCTTTTTTTTGCTTTATTTTCCGCCGCCCTGTTTATGCCCTGGACAGAAAATCGATAGGAAAACCTGTTTAGGAGGCTCAATTGTGTAGTTATTTTAGGTTGAGGTTTTTTTTTCTCTCTTTCTCTTTGTCTTCTGTTTCTTTCTTTTTTTCTTTTTCCGCCGTCGCATGCCCAAGCGTTTTTTATCTCAGAGCAGACAAAATACGTCTTTCATCCTGCCAGAGATGGAAGGAAAGAAGGGAGCATTGAGGTGGGGAGGAGTGGAAAGGTTAAGCAACGAAACAAAACAATACAAAATTAAAGAAAAAGGCGTGAAAGCAGCCGGGAACAGGTTGACATTGACATAGCAGTGGCTGCCCTCCTGCATTTCCTGTTTATTCTGACCTTTTTCTTTCTAATGCCTGCTCCTCTTTCAGCCTCAATTTTACCTCCTCCTTCTCTTTTCCCATTTGTCTTTTTTTTCACAGCACACAGATGAGGATCTTTGTTTTTCTCCAGCGCTATGCACCAAGCATAGCGCTGGAGAAAAACTAAATCTGCCCGCTCTGCAAATGACACAGGAAGCTGATCCTCAAAAGTTCCCTCTTCAAAAACAGTTCCTGCTTTGTTTGACTAAGACTTGATTGATTGATTTTAATTCTTCTTTACCAGTTCTGCAAAAAAATACTTGTGCCCTTAAATTTTTTCTGGAGTTTTTGCGTTTGTGTACTATTTGAATCTAAAACATATTGTAATATCAAAGGGAAAAAAAACACTTTGTGCTAAGGAAATGGCCCCTTACACCAAACTGCTTGTGCCTCTCTTGGCAGATACAAACGCCATGAAGCATTATGGGTTAACAGGTGAGGAGTCTTTTACATCGCAGAGAGGAGTTTGGGTCTACACTTCAATGCAGAATTGATATTTATACAGTTGGTTTAACGGCAGACGTTACCAGACGCACACTTCTCAACATGTTCAACTTTTTCCTCGTCAGTCCAAATGTCTTAAAGGATAATCATGGTTTTTTTTTTTGTTTTGTTTTTTTTGCAAGAGTGAGACAGGCCATTGTGTTCCTTTCAGTGAGCGGTAGCTTTTACCTTAAATGTCGAAGAGTTTAACTGAGACATGTAAGGCCTGCAGTGCTTTAAATGCTGCTCCTTTATGACCTCCTCAATGAGTCTGGTCTACTCTGGGTGCATTTTTTGTTGGCCAGCCAGCTCAGCACTTTTGTGGATAAAATGGTTCTCAAGTAGATTTGTTAGTGTCCCAACAGCTATAGAAATCGCTTTTAACTTTTTCCAGATTATGTTTTTTTTTTTTTTGATTTTAGATTCAATTTGTTTAAAGATCTGACATACTTTTTTTTCTCTGCTCAACGTGTTAAGGACACAATTTACGAACAAAAAAATACTTGTATAAAATCTTTATCCAAACCCTATTGATCATAGTGCCAACATGTAACTATATAGAAAGTGAAGCCACTCATTGAATCTTTCAAATCTCCTGAATGTTGCTTTTTTCTGTTATGAAAGGTTTTCTCACTAATTTTCTCTGTCCATGGATGTGAAGAGGAATACTGTTTTTTTTTTCCACCTCTTTCTAGTTTTCGAATCCAAAGCCAATTACTTCGAATGGTTTTGTTCTTGTGTCGAGTCTGTCTCCATGGAGACCGTATTATAGCCCCCAAGACTGAAGCGAATGAAAATTTCCCTTAGAGGTCATGAATCATGTAGAGTGTGACCCGCGCTGACATCATAAGGTTAACTAATGGCCTGTTCCTCGTATCTCAGCACCTTTTGCTGACTTCCCTCCGAGCTCATTACGGACTCCGTCGCAACGACCGGTGGCACACGAGAGCGCCTTTGAAGCGCTCGGGTTTCCTCATTCAGAACCACCGCACGGCATCGGTGGGCTCGTCCACCTGCAGCCGCGCTTTTCATTGAAACGCTGCGAGATGATTAGGTGCATTTGCACAGCAGACAGTGACCTTGAGGGAACCAGATGAATGATTTAGTGCACCTGCAGGATAAAAAAAAAAAAGGACCACCTTTCCTTGAGCTCACACCTCACCTCAGGATGTGTCTCTTGGCTGTAATTAGCATTTCAGTGTTAGATTTTTTTTTTTTTATTATTACTACATTTGGGGAGAAAATGAAGCTTGGAAGTATGTTATGCGAAGAGTGTAATGATACACTCAGCTCACGAGTCTGCGCTGGGTTCACATTAATGACACTAAATGTGGTGTAGCATTATAACCCATGCATGTGCTATTAGCGGAATCTGTCAACGCAATCTAGAAATTCAAGAAGTGCTTCCCTTCTCACTTCAAAATGTGAGTAACATAAATACAACAGGGCGACAATTTAGGGTTGTAGTATAGACCGCCTAACTCGAGCCAAGATGGGAGCAAAGCCAGAGAACACCCAAAACTGGGAGGGAGGTGAGGCCAGTTCCAAGTCCAAGACCCAACTATTGAAATTTTCAAGAACATTTGCCGCAATCATATTAATCTAGTTGTTGATCCAAATGCAAGCTGACCTGTGACAGAACATCCGACTCGCTGGTTGCAGTCGAATCAGACGACCGTGAAGAGCGCATACATCCATTTAAACCTTAACGGATTGAGCATTAGCTGCAGACAGAGTGACTTTAAGGCACAAGTGGAGGGGAAAGACTCAACTCACTTAGCAGGTCTTATTTCTGCATGTTATACCAATAGTAAAATCTCCATGCATCTGCACTGGATAATGAATGCTCAGCATGCACCTGCACAGGTGGCACTATTTAGGTTTTAAAAGTAAAAAAAAAAAAAAAAAAAAAAGGTTTGATTGGTGTTGAAAAATAGGTCAGAGAGTCAAGGAGTAGTTGAGATCAAGACTTTAAAAATATAATCTCATGACCGGTCTTGAGTACATCAACACTGAGTCAAAATTAGACATCTCATCTTTACATATTTAAATTATATCTCATCATACTGATTTAGATCTATATATACATCTTTTGACAAGGTGCATTTATTAAAAACATTAGTAAATGCAATTTCAAAATCTTAAAATGAATTTCTCATTACTATTTGGGCAAATTAAGAAATTACCTAGCCACTGACAAAACAGGCTTTTACGTTGAACGCTTGGGAGATAGCAGTTCTTTGAAACTGCGACTGAATGCCCAGACAAACATGCAGACGCATGCAGAGCCCACTGATAAGCCACCCTCTGATAAGTTTGTTGACAGCCAAGCAAATATGATATTGGTAATCCCCTCCATCTTGTCCAGCGAGGCGCTGGATAAATATCTGCGGCCCTGCCGTGTTGCCAGAGCGCTATTTCTGCCTCGTCGTGCTTCATCACGCCAGGAGCGAGAGGAGAAAAGAAAACTGCGGAGAGAATGACGTATGGGGATGTAAACCGTGAATTAATATCTAGAGATAGAGAACTATTTGGAGTGGAGAAATAGCAGAGTGGTGGTGGGTGAAGAGACGGGGGAAGAGGGAGAGCGTGCACGCATGAAGAAGCAGAGGTCCAGCAGAGAGGCAGGCGGGGAAAAAAAAAAGAGAGAGAGATTGGGATAGCCTCTCTTACCCACTCCAGTCCGGTCTAAAGTAGCTAATGGGCTTGCCCAGACGCACTGAGTGGATATTGCGTTGGGACTTCCTGCAGTCCCTGAGCAAACAGACAACCGGCGTTGGCAGAGAGGCTCGCTGGCTAGCCTGAAACATGATATCATCTCGCTAGCACCTCTGATGTGGACAGAGAGCCAGGGCTGGAGGAGACTCAGGGAAAACACTGCCTTTGACCGAATCTGTGATACGACACCAGCAAGGAGACTTGATCGCGCAAGCCAGTGGTTTTATTGGACGTGTTCTGAAATGCGTGTTCTCCTGTCCTGATGTGCATTCAAATTTGTAGGAGGATGGGCAAGCTTCTGAAGCATGACAGCTAGAAGAGCACACATTTCCATGCCCACGCATTGCACGGTGACAATACAAACTGCATCCAGTTCTGACACTTTATCTTCCTGTTTTGAAATGCCACAGAGCTCGTGTTAGCGTGGAGGACTTTGGATTCACGGTAATGGACATGTCTTTGACAGGGGAGAGCCTCAGCGGGCTGTTAGGCCCTAAACGTTTTGTACCGACGCCTTTGAATGCGGAGACGCAACCGTAGACCCAATCGTTCTGACTGCAGGAACAGTTTTATGACTCATTCCTGTCCTAATGGGGATACAATGTGGAGGAAATGTGAAGCAGAGAGTGTGTGCCACTATTTGCTGCGGCCTTCAGGCTTTCCAGTATTTTATTTTTTTTTTTTATGTTTGTTGTGCTTGAAATATCTACTCTTTATATACACTGCCTACAAAAGCTATGAATGTTTTCACAATTTGCACCTTTGCAGCCACAGGTTTCAGTGTATTGTGTTGAGGTTGTCACTCTGATACCCATAAAATAAATCAAGTCAAACTCAATGCCTTCTAAAGTTACCAGATAAGTAAGAAGGTATAAAAAAACAGACCCATGGTAACTGCTAACTCCTAACCCATGGAGCTGCAAAGATCCACAGCTCCTATTGGAAGAATATGATCACAGGACAAGTATCAGTCGCACACTTGTCAAATTCTCCCTGTATGGAATAGCTGATTGTTTGAAGTACGCTGGGAGACATCGTGCGTCCCTCACAATCCAGTTATTCCCTATCACATAAAATATTTACAAGAATCATTGAAGCTTTTGCTTGTAACGTGTCAGAACTGTGAACGTTCTAGAGTGTGAACACTTTTGAAAAGTGTGATCAATAAAAATGTTGGAGTACTGCGAAGAACCACTCTGCTTGGCTCGAAATAAAAGTTTGCTGTGCTTCACATCATAGCCGGCTCTAGCGGCCACGCGGGAGCGCTTAGCACTTCCTGTGAGGCGGTTTGTCCACTCTTAGGTCACATGTACACGCCAAAGGGGGTCAAACGTTTTAACCCGCTCTTCAAATATTGTAGCTTAGAATCACAAGCGAAGTGTTGTACATTCAGGGGACGAATCACGCTTTTTTTATTTTCATTTTATCTTGCAGCAGCTCTGACGGCAGTCTAAACCAGTAGAATAACAATGCAAGGGTAGGAGAGATAGTGGAAAGGCGGACTTCCCCATCACCCGAGTCTTGCATAACCAACTTTAGATCTCGTTCTATGATTCATCTTATTTTACAAGGCACTTAGTGGATATGGATAATTCATATGGATCCAAAGAGCCCCCCAGGGCACTTTTGATGTAAACAATGTATGTCCCATATTTGTCAGGAGCATGAGTGCAAGGAGCAATTCAGCCAAGCTAGCAGGATGAAACTGCAACCACCCCTCCAGAGGAAGATTGATTAGATGCTCGTTACTCCATGTGTGCTTGCGCTAGTGTGTGAGCATTTGTGTGGGTGAGCTCGGGGCCTCTGGAAAAGGGTGTTTCCTCGATTTGATTTATCAAGTGCTCAAAAGCAGGCCAAAGGCTTAATCACTGCAAGGATGCCATGCCAGGTTATTATCTGCTGTTGTATTTTGAAGATGCTGACTTGGTGCTTACCTTGTGAGCGAGAATTCTCCTCCGTTAGAATAAGTTTGAAAAAAAAAACAAAAAAACTTTTTGCCCATTTATTGTGCAGAGCTGCATTTCAGCCCTGACTTGCAGAAAATCGGCTAAATTATACACACATCAAAAGGACTCTACAAACACATCGACGTATAAGAAAAGCTCTGTTGAGGTACACCTACGCACACACACACACTGCTGCTATGCTGCTAATGAAACCCTCCTCCCATTCCTGTTCTTTATCATTCACATTGAATTACTCGACTCTATATTCAGTGCCGTGAACTTGACGATGCTATCAGACGCAGACATGTATGAAGAAGCTCCCATCCCCCTCTCTCATTTCGCTCTTTAATTGATTTTCTCCTCTTTATGGCCATCCTCTAGCCACTGCATTTGATCCTCGCTCTACTCTTACCTCCGCCTGCCCTCGTCGAATCTGAATGTATACCAAGGAAACTTTGTTTTCCAACAAAGATGTCCCATTAAGCCGTTTTTTTTTTCTTCCTCAACGCAAGTTGTTAACTTTAATTTAGGAATGACAATAAAACAGTTTAAATAAGTCGTATAGGCGAGCTAACAGAGGCCAGGTTAATAAAGCGGAGCCCACATTGTGAATTTATCATGTGGTGTTTCAGCTAATTGCATCAGTACTAAAGCATCGTGATGCCACACTCACCAGCACAATGCCTGAGAATTCTTTATTTATTTTTTGACTTTTTTTTTTTTGTGGCAACAATACTTGCTTCCATCTTGCTTGTTTTTGATTATTGAGACGCTGTCAGAGAATATATCTAGAACCCCAAGCTGCTTGGACGTTTTTAATGTGAGGCCCGTCTGCTGAAAACTTAGAGACTAAATATTTATAGCTTCCAAGCTTGATCTGATCATAGTAGAGACAACAAATCACTCCTGAATGGAAGTATTACTCTTACTAGTGTGTATTAATCACCTGCTTTGTGTTGCAGGCTGCAGTCATACCTTGTTTTAGAAACCTGGAATAAGTTTTTTTACTGTCACACATAGACTAGAAGAAGCTGAACAAGCCATAAAGCGCCATGGGTAGAAGTTTACTTTGGAAAAGTAGACCAACTTAGAAAAAGTAACTTCTATAAGTCGAGAAACACTTTGAAATATAGCATGTATGGGTTGAAACTAGTTAGAGTTCGTTTGCACAAATGCCGCAGTTGTTGAATTTGTTTTAAGAGATTGCTGCTAATCCTCATTAAATATTTATAGGTCACGGTTTAATAAAATTCATTTAAGTACCTAGTTAGATTTTCAGTGGTAGGCAATTACGCTCTACTAGGGTTTCTTGCTAAAAACTAACCAATATCAGAATTGGTTTGTCTATGACTTAAAGGTGCATAGTGCAAGTTTTGAAGTCAAATATTATTTATTTTATTTCCCATACATGCCCTTACAATTGCCTGATTTGTAAAATCAGTTATCCTCTATTCACTGTAGTAGCCTCTATGGGCTGTATTAGTCAGTTCATCAGAGACTGATTCGGGTCGCACTCTCTGGGCGTGCGCTTGGGTGTGACTCGCTGCACGTTTTCGTTCACGTTGTTCAGTCTCCGCCGTGATCGATCCATTAGCGAGAGAACACGGGCTAACTTCAATATTTATAGCTTTCTTACCTCAGAAGATGTCACGGCTCTAACCAATAGACCTGTGCAGTCGTAGCGTTTCCTCTTCTCCCATATATGTGCACAACACTGGTGTCATTTCAACTTGTCGCCAGAGGGGGCAGACGTTTGTAAAATCCTGGAAATGCGCTATGCTCCTTTAAAGTGATGAAACAGTAAATTGTTTTGGAGCTAATGCCTAGTAAGGCTAAGACAAAAGTAGATCTTCAGCACTAATGGTGGCATATTTTTTAAGCAGTATAAAACAAAATAAAATGGCACTCATTTGAATCAATACTAGGCCTTTTTTTTTTACACAAGTCAGGTTTCCATCTAACCCCAATTGTAATCCAATATGGCTACCAAGTGTGTAAAAGGTAGTGAAAGCTACAGTGATTTATATTTGTTTGTACCCCTGCTAGTTGGTACATAATACATCAGTCACCAGTCAAATTATTGTACAACTTATTATTTGCTTGTGTTGGTGCTTGGCTCGGCCATTGAGGAAAACAACTGGCAAATCCTACTAGTTTATGACTGAAACATGTTTAAATTTCATGTGACATCATTCTAAGAGCCAAATTATGGACTCTTATGGAAAAAATAATGTAAAAAAAAAAAAAAAAGAAAGAGAGAGAACGGATCGTTAGCATAGGTTTCAATAAAATCTTTCAGACATCTGATGGCAGACATCTACTTTGCTAATGGCATTGATGTGACTAGCTGCTCAAATTTTCCCCGTTTCATCAGAGTGAAGGTGTTATCAGCTGTATGTAAGAGATTGGCTGGTTCACAGCTAGTTCTAATCATTTCCCCCTTTAGCATTTAATGCATTTCTAATTTTGGTCATTTTGTACTCAACATTTTAGGGGATTAAAAAAAGTGCTGTCTGCCATGAGAGGTTTTGCAGGCACCATGGATCAATTTTTACATACCACCATAATTGGTATGCTAATTGAAGATTTAATGTAATCATGTTTAATCTGCTTGATCTCTCCTGTATGGGAATGGGGTTATGTAAATCAAATAAGTAATATCAAGGTGATTGGTCAATTATTTTAAATGATCTAGGATCAAAGTATGTCAATATATAATTAAACTTATTAAGCTAATAACGTAGATTTAAAACTAAACATGTTTGAAATTTACATATCTTATGGTTTATACTTAAATTAAGCAAATGCTCAGTGGTTTAAGCCAATTGGGAATTGAATGCTTTTGTAATAGATTTAAGTAGGAAGTTCAAATTCTACTTAGATTTAAAGCACATTTAAAACAATATCATGTTAACCATCATGCTGCATAACACATTTTAAAAGACAGAAAAAACACTTATGTTTAAGTCAAAAAGGCAATATGTGTATTTATTATTATTATTATTATTATTATTATTATTATTATTATATTATTATTATTATTATTATTATTATTATTATTATTATTATTATTATTATTATTATTATTATTATCCCATTTAGAAAGAGGAAGACATGAGAAAAATGGGACAAACCAGCTCAGCCAGATCAAAAGTAGCATTTAAAACTAAAAAAGCAAAAAACAAAACCGGAATTGAAGTTGCCTCCTTTAAGCTTCAATGTCATCATTGGTGTAGCATCGAGTAGCTACTGAAGCCTGGGGGTTGAAACAGGGCAGACAGAAACTGTGGAGCTAGGCTATTTAGACATTTAAAAGTAATGCAAGTATTTTAAAATCTATTCTCTTTTGCACTGGGGCAAGTAAATACAGGACAAAATAGGTGTAACATACTCAAGTCTGCATGTTCCAGTTAACATGTGCCGCTGCTATTTTCACTAATTGTAGACGTGATAGTGTGGTGGGATGGAATCCTTTTTAAAAAGTGCAATACTGTATGAAAGCAGTGGTGAACGCATGAACAAAGGTCTTGCACTGACAACTCTCGTTCATTTTATTCCTGCCTTCATTTTTTTGCATTTGTTTGTAGACTCTAAAATCGGCGTATGCAATAATAATCACATTGGCGACAGATTGTCTAAGGTACAATTTTACAGAAAGTAGGTTGATAGCGAATGCATCAGAAATGCTGTTTGAGCTGACCATTGTAACCTTATTTTTTCTTTTCAGTAAACTCAAGAAGCCTTTAAACCATCCACACCTTAATGTAATGAAGAAAAACACAAGACACTCATTAGAATCGGGTTTTTAGGAGTTAGTGGCATGTAAAACTGACAATCATCAGCATAGCAGTGATGACTATGCAATGTTTCCTCAAAACAGAACCTAATGGAAGCTGGTACGGAGAAAATGTAGGAGGTCTTAAGTTTAGTCTTTGAAGGACATCACATAAAACAAACAGTCTAAAAATGATTGATATTCACACAGAAATTCCTCAGTTGCTCGGACATGCCTGAAACCTTACTAAGCCGATGCAACACTATTTATCCCAACCCAGCACTCAAAATGAGAGAAAAACATACTAGGGTTTGCAGTATCAAATACTGTGAAGAAGCCGAGCATCACAAGGTACTTTAAGTCAGTGCCTGAAAAGGTTACCCTGAAGAGTTGTTTAAAGCCAGACTGGAAAACCTCTGCAATGGAATTTTCATCCAAAAAGTGGAGGGAAGCATTAATTGGCTCGCATAGGTCCTAAATGGTAGCCTCGTGAGACCATCCTGATCTCGCGAGCTTTCAAGGTTTCACTCGCAGATCAGTCTGGCTACTCTCCGTTAAAGAAAATTTGGAGCCGTTCACCAAACGAACGTCCAATCAGCGTTGGCTTTGAGGCGGGTTGAGGTGTGACGCAACGAGAAGCGCTACAGTTCAGTCTAAAGAACATGGCGGTTTCAGCCGATGAAACTAGCGTTAGCGTGGCTATCGAGCAAGTTTTATCGGAATTACAGAGTATTTCTTCACTGAAAGAAGAGCAAAAAAAAAGATGTTTTTGCTCTTCTCCCGACTGGTTTCGGCAAGAGCTTGTGGTTGTGTTTTCGTCGTCGCTGTTAGTACGTCATATGCTTTGTTGATCTGATTGGTGTATTTGGCCCGTCTACCACCAACATAGGCCAATCAGCTAACCAGTATTTTCCCCCCTTCCCAAAATTACTTCAACGGAAGGTTTCCAGATGGATATGCGGAGCAAATCCATCTGGCGGAGTCAGGTTACCTAAATGGAGTCCAAATTGATAAAGAGGCAAGTTGGCCAGCAGCCATGAGGAAAATCTTAACAGAAGTTTGTGTGAAAAAAAAAATTATGCATTTAAGCGTCATACTAATGGTTTTGGCTAAATAATCACAAGTTTAACTTTGATATGTATTTATCCACCTTGGTTAACTGTCACTATATCACGCAGTCTAGTTACATCCAAATGTTTGAACCATTTCTGGTTTTGTTGCTGAAAGAGCGGAGGCTGTTTTTCACACTGTTGATCTTGTGAGTATAGGCAGTCCACGGCATATATTTACAAATCTTTAAACGCAGCACAGAGAAAAGTGCTTATCCCGCCGCGGCATTACCCCTTGTAGATCCATAGACATAAGCCGTGTGTCTGCTGAATGGAATTTAACACTGATGCCCACGCATGATTTGTCACCAACACTAATTCCCCCAACCCACATCTCGAGCCACTCATTTTCATAAATAGCCCCTGTTCATGGTACATGTGTTTGTATCCTCTTCCAAACCGTGTTTTTTTTCTTGCTTATTGCGTGTCTAATTCTCTTGTTTTATCTGCGCTTTTCATTCATTCAACACCCCCCCCCCCCCCCCCATCCAAGCTCCCTCTCTTTCTCCATTTTTAACCATCATGCCAAGTGGCAGACTCGGGATACGTTGATCCGCATTTGTGACAGCGTCAGAGTGAATTAACGCAATACTGCCACTGCGCGCAGACATCTAGGACATGCAGCAGAGAAAGGGAAAAAAAAAACAAAAAAACACGAAGGGAGGAAAAAAAATCCAGCCCCCGTCCTGTCTGTTGGGCCAGAGCTTATCACACTCAGCTAAAGGCAAGTGAAGAGAGAGGGAACTTTACCCCACTGCAGGAACATAGAGAACACATCAGTGTGAATCCAAACAAGCATTTATTCCTGTGGTCTTCTGTGAAAAAGCTAAAGTATTTCAATGTGAATTGAATTAACGCTACAGCTGACCTAATTGTGGACCAAGCGTAAAATTAAATACTACTTCTTCGAAAACAAAGTACTTTCAGACATCATGTGTTAGCACAGGTACTACGTTGACCATGTAGATAGCAAACTCTGAGAAAAGTCTAAGTTCTTCATTGGAGGAAAAAAAAAAATTAGACCTTAGCTAACGTCTACCTGTGGAACAGGCAGAATTGATGTGAAAGTCGAGGTGATTATTGGAGCTGGCATTGAACACAGCATGCTGGATCAATACTGAAGTGCTGTATCGATCCTTATGGCACTTGGTGATGAAGTGGAAAAGGCTTATGGTGCCAATTGAGAGATGAACGCATACAATAGTTCAGTGAGCAGATGGCTTTTTGCTTTGTGGTTGGACCCCCTTCTGCCGTGAGCCTTGGTAAAACCTTCGGCAGTCATTTAACACTCTGCATTGGCATTGTCGTGTAGCCCTATTCATTGCCTCCGTAGCAGTCTTAGTGCATTTAAAAATGGCTCATTTGAAATACTAAACCCAATCAATGTATTCTTG
The DNA here is from genome assembly GCF_011125445.2 of Fundulus heteroclitus. NCBI lineage: Eukaryota > Metazoa > Chordata > Actinopteri > Cyprinodontiformes > Fundulidae > Fundulus > Fundulus heteroclitus. The sequence continues at coordinate 22,033,643 of NC_046375.1, forward strand.
TTAAGTGTCCTTACTCAGTTTTTAGGAAGTCTTACAACCAGAAGGCGTAATACTACACATAATGTCCGAATGCTTAACTTATACTTTGTTGAAAATGTAAATTCTTATCATGTTCAGGAATAACGACTAAAACAATTGGCTTGTCTGCATTCATATTCTGCAACTACTCTTGCAGTTTCTTTCTCTGTGCATTTTCCTGATACACTGATGTTGAAGAAGACAACTTGCTGCTGGGTCCACGCATACATTTTTCAACAACTCAAGAGAAAGTAAACCTAGAAAGAAATGCTTAAACATGGCACGTTTGGTCAGGTCTGGTTTCTAGCATTCACTCAGATATACACGAACTGGCAGGTGTGTGCCTGCAGCCTGCTTTCCTGTCCCATGATATACTGTCACTCCATTGTTTTGGACTGCCTCTAACTTTGTGTGTCCATGTGTATACTGTATGTGTCTGCGTGTGCTTGTTTTCTCTAGGCTGGTTTAACCAGGAGCATTTCTGCTTCTGCGTTGTTCCCCTAGCGTAGACTTACTCTTCAGGTTTCCTCCACATCCGCACCCAGGTAAACATCTCCAGGGTGACATTTATTTCAAAAACCAACAACCAAGGAAAATAGGCTCAGATGTAAAATACTATATGCAAACAACAATCACAAAAGACATATAGTTGAAACCAGATAGTGGAATATGTTGTATTGATAGAGACATGTTTTCTCGTTTGACATCAAATCAGGCAAAACTATTTCTATTTTGCATCAGTAATCATTGCCCAAATCTTTCCTGTTTGCTAATTGGCAAAATAAAATGTTATTACTTTCTTTACATTTTCAAATATACAAACATTTTCTTAGTATTGCCAAACCTTTTGGTTTTCCTTTCATAAGCTTTTTACCACAGATTGCTGGAACTTAGGCCCATTCTTCCTTACAGAACAGGTGTAACTAGGCTGCCTTGCTCACAAAAACCTTTTCAACTTGGCAGTCTTGCTATGGGAGCCAGATCATAGCTGTTTTAATGTCCACTCCAAAAAAAATATTTTATTTGTCCTTAAACCACTTTGTATACTAATGTAGTAGTACACTTAAGGTCATTGACCATTTAATTGGTGCCCAAGCTATAAATTCCTGCCCCTCTTGCGATGTTGCTTCACTTGATGTTCTTTCCTCATGATGCCATCTAGTATTTTGTGAAGCGCACCAGTTCCTTCTACAGCAAAACACCCACAAATCCTGACGCTTCCGCCCTCGTACTTCATAGTTGAGATGCTGATTTTCGGCTTGCGAGCTTCTTGTTTGTTCCTCCAAGTGTGACAATTGTCATTGTGGTCAACCAGTTCTATATTGATTTAAAAATACCACAGAACACGGCTTCAAAATCTAAGGTTTCCTATCCTTGGATGCATATCCAAACTGTAATCTAGCTTTCAATGTTGCTTTTGGAGTAATGGCCTCTATCTCTATATATTATATATATTTGGCCTATGCTAACGATCCGTTCTCTCTCTTTTTTTTCACTTTTTTTTTTCCATATATTTCTATATGAGTGGCATTTCAGCCTTTGTTAGTATAAAACTCATTTCCCTGTGGATAATGACACTCTGTCCACCTTCATCCACCATCTTTGAAAGGTCTTATCTTTTTGGTTGATACACAGATACCCTTCACACCAAAACACATTCCTCTCTGGGACATAACACTCACTTGCTTCCTAAATGTTATGATATATCTGGACATTTCCATATCTACACTTATAATTGTATAAACAGATAGATGCGGCACCTTCAAGCCTACGGAAATTATATCCAATGGTAAAACAGGCTTGTGGAGGGCCAGATTTCTTTGTTATAACTTGATTTCTTTTGGTTATTTCTCATGAAGTCGCTCACGGAAGCGGCAAGTTTGAAGTTTTCCCATAAAGCACATTTAAGGGCCTCTTCATATGCTGCAAGTACATGTATGGTTTCAACCGTATAATTGACCCGATTAGCGCCGCCAAAATCAACAAAATGTACATGTGCCCTTTTCCTGCACTGGACACCTCTTTGTGCTACAGAAACAAGCCTCGCTAATCAGTTACGAGCAGTAGGTGCGCTGCCTGCGCTGTGATGCTACACAGAGCTGAAGTGCGTGGGCGAACAAATTGATATGTTTATGTGTGCATTTGCATGGAGTGGTGCTGTATGTGTCTGTGTTTTCACCTCCAGCTGAAGGATACATCAAAGCCACGCCGCGTTACTCAAGCCCATTTAGTGTGCAATCGTGGCAGAAAGAGCCTTTTAGAGGTGTGCAAATAGAGACGTAATTATGGAAATTACGTGTGGTAAAAGATACGTCCCCATCGTTAGCGCTCCGGATTCATTTCAAGCTCCTAATGAGAAGTCAGCATAAAGTGTAGCAAGAAAGCTGCCGGCGGCTTGTTGTTTTAACCCCTCTAACCTTTGATGGCAGCGCAGATTGATGGGAGAAAGTTAAATGTGAAGTTACATAAAAAATACACAAAAGACATTTCTACCCCAGTTCAGAGAATGTGCTACTCTTTTGAACCAGCGGGACGTCCCTTTCCTCCCGGCCTTTAATTTTACTGGTGCCAGGCTTGTGTCGTCTAAAAGCTTTGGATGAGATATGCAAAGAAAAAAAATAAATAAACAGAAAAGCACAGCAGACGGATTGGTTTTTCACATTCAAAAAAAAACCCTAAAAGCACTCTGATCTGAAAAGGGACTGTTTGCTCTGTCTTATTAGTGACCAAGCATTAAAGTATACATGTCAAACCCCCTTTAGCAATAACCTATTTCATTGACACACACATTCCCCGGGTATTCATTTGTCACAAATACGATGCAGAGCAGTGGCCATTAAAATGTCTCCAGTTTTCTAGTTAGAGTCCCGTGAACAGGAAGCAAAGAGCCTATCACTTTGCCCTTTTATCTACGAACAGCTCTCAAATGGAGTGGAGACATTCAATTTAAACTCTAGGGCCTGGTGGAAGCCAGTGACTTCCATTAACTCTGTCCCTCTGAAGTAGTTGGCGGGGTACAGCATCAAAGAACTTTAATTATCCCGCACTGCAATGACGGAGACAAAGGGATGTGTCTAAGGCAGATAAAAAAAAAGAAGCTATAAAGCTGGAAATGTACAAAAAGGACGACAGGTAAAAATATGGGGGGAAAAAGTGAGAATGCTATGATGATGGCTGATCTGCTTTATAGTTTTGCTCCTCCGGTTTTAAATTGGTATCCTGCTTCCATTATCTACCATCTGATTGGATGGGGAGCCTTGCTGAGGTACAGCGACCAGAAATCACGGACCGATCTGGTTGTTTCATTTGTTTTGTGTTTAATGGGAAAAGTATTCACATACAAAAATGGAGCATATCAAGGTAAAGGGTAGGCTGCAGCATGTACAAGCCCTGGAAACCTAGAAATTAAAATCTATCCCTTCACATTCACTGTCAACTTTATTAGGGACACCCTCCTGGTCCTTGGTAAGAACTCCTTTTGACCTCAGAACTGCTTTAATTCGGCGTGGCGTGGATTCAACGTAGTGTTAGACATAGTCCTCATTAACATAATAGCATCACACTGTTCATGCTGAATTGCCAGCAGCATATCTATCATACAAATCTCCTTTTTCCACCACATCCCGAAGGATGAACTGTTCTATTGAACTGAGGTGTGGCGACCGTGGAGGGCGTTGGAGAACAGGGAAGTCATCTTCAAGAAGCCAATTTGAGGCAATTTGAGTTTTTTGACATGACATGTCATCCTTCTGGAATCACACAGCCAAAGATGGTACACTGTGGTCATAAAGAGATGGACAGAGATAGCAGCAATTGGTATTAGAGAGTCCATAATGTGCCTCAAAAATATCCCCCCACTTCTATAACACACCACCACAATCACCAGCAGGTTGAGTATTGATATGGTATAACGTAGCATGGATCCACTCTATTGTATCATTTGTACCAAATTCTGACCATACCATCTGAATGATGCAGCTATGATTGAAGCCCACTGTATCAGGCTACGATTTTCCTATGTGGTATATTTGGATTTTAGTGCATTTAAGGTAATCCTAGCCACAGTTTCCTGTTCTTAGCTGACTGAAGTAGCCCACTTGGTGTGGTGTTCTGCTTCTGTAGGTTGTCTTCTTCAAGGTATGACAAGTTGCGTATTCATAGATGGTACTCTGCGTACCTTGATTATACGTGGTCACTTCAGCTGCTGTTGGTTTTCTGTCATGCCATACCAGTACGTCTATGACATCGGGCATCAAAAAGGCCTTTTTGTCCAAGCGACTGCTACCCAATGGGTATTTTTCTCTTTGTTGGACCATTCTTTTAAACCCAAGAATTGGTTTGGAATCGAAATTCCAGTGGATGAAACATTTCCAAAATATTTAGCCCAGCGTATCTCGCACCAACAACCATGTCAAGTTCAAAGTCACGTACCCACTTCTGTCCCCATTCTGGTGCTCGGTGTGAACTTCAAAAACTTAACCAGTTTGTCTGGATGCCAAAGTGCATTGAGTTCATATGATTTGATGACTGGTTATTTGTGTTACAAGCAGTTGAAGACTTGTACCTCATACAGTGGCCAGTGAATATAAATGAAGAAAGAGAAAAAAGCATTCTTCTCTATTCTGCTTAGCGGCCAAGGTTGATAGTGGGACCGTCATTCAGACAGAAAGGTGGAGTGGAGGGTAGTCCGGTGGGAGCCTGGCGGTAAAGGTCAGGGACAGGGAGATGGCTCTAGCACAAGGACATAATTGGCAAGGTAGACAGCCAGTTCAGCTCACACTCAGACACACAAAAGGCATCAGATGAGTTGTTGCCATTCAGGGAATTCAAGCCTACCTTGAAAAATCAGCCCCGTCTAAATGAAACTAAAAGTTTAATGCCACTCACAATTTTGTTCTGTTATTTTCTTGCCCTTCTTCAACTCCCAAAGATCCCTACTGCAGCAATTTTGGTATTTTCTCTGTCTTTTTATTTTTTCTATTTTTTTTACCTCTTCCTCGTCACATTTTCTCCCTGTCTTCTTGCCTGCAATTCTCATTGCTTGTCGTATCCAAATCAGTTTTTGCGCTTTCTGTCAGCAATATTTCACTGCCGTCATCAAAACCTTAAGGAAATTGATTCTCCTCTGTCTTTCTTACTTGCTCCCTAGCGATTTCCATCCTGGAGTTTCTGCAGGCATTCAGTGAGCGGTTGGTCTTTCTCTGAACACAGCTGGTGTTGAGTGGTAGTTTTAAACTAGTGATTACTTTTAAAGAATAACTAACCAGTTCCCTACGCCGGGGTGGGAATATTTACACTTGCCTTCATGAAATTATTCATGTCTGCAAGCGTTTTGTGCGTAATTTGCTGTCTTTTCTGGTGTTTGTCCAGTGCAATTACCAGTGCAGTTGCAATTAGCTTCAATAAAGCCTTTATACATTCTAATCTGTGATTGCCGTCATCAATGCTCTACTGTCTAACCACTTTGAAAATAGTGTACAGTTGCTTCAAGGACAGTTGTAATAACAATGTCTTTATTGCTTGTAGTATTGTATGCAGCACAAAGGAAGGCTTGTATTATAAAACTCATAATTAGCTGTCACGGCTACTTTAATGTGTCTTGCGCCATAAAATCCTCCTCAATGCCAGAGCGCAGAAAAAGTGAGGAGGTAAAGCGTGATTTGGGTTAAGGGCACTGTGTTAGATGCCTATCATTAAAGAGTACTAAAATCTTCTAATAGAATTATAAAACACCCTCAGGCAGTGGACGAAGTTGGGTAGGAGGCAGTGCGAAGGAAAACGTGTACTAGGAGACTGGATTTGCTTTAGGGAGGGTGGGAGTATTGTTCAGTCAAACAATCCCCAGCCGTTCATTCAACGTGACGGCTGTAAGTGGTTGTAAGTGAGGCAATAGCCAGACCCTCATTGGCTAGTACTTAGAGATCGCTCACTTTAAGCTCCACACAAGCTTGCACAGTGTCAACGGCAGGGATCAGCCTATGTTGTTTTCTGCTCCCAAGGTGTTAATAGCCAATCCAGTGATTGGCTGTAGCATTATGATCACAAAGAGCTAAATGCAGAAGAATATCCATCACTCTTCTATAAAATCTGCATCCTTGCATTCATGTGAATTGTGTGAAATACCTACCTATATTTTTTGTTACTAATACAGTATATATATATATATATATATATATATATATATATATATATATATATATATATGTATATGTATATATATATATATGTATATATATATGTATATATGTATATATATGTATATATGTATATATATATATATATATATATATATATATATATATATATATATATATATATATATATATATATATATATGTATATGTGTGTGTGTGTGGTAAGTGGTGTCTATCACCAGTGGTAAATGGAGTTGAAGCAAGGTAGACCTACATCCTGTATAGGTCACCACAGGGCAACAACAACAACACACAAAGGACAAACTGCCAAGCATGCACACTTTCTCGTCTGAAGCAATTTAACCCAACATCCATGTTTTTAGATGAGGTACCTGTAGAAAACCCGCGTAAGCACTACACACAAAAGCCCGAGTCGGCATTTCAACCCAACATCCTCTTGTGCCACTTCGGAGTCCTCAGTCGGAATATCACACCTCACTCTGGTCTTTATATCTTCTGCGTCATTGTCTGTCTCTTCCACCGTCTATAAGCAAGATAAATGGAAAAGCGAAAATAAGCTGCAGAAAAACGGTGAATTAGGACGCCCCTTCCTGGCTGTCACCTTTCTCATTGGATTTTCTTTTTTTCTTTTGTTGCAAGAGCAAAATGTTTTATTGATTTATTGGCAGTGTGAGAATGGTCTATTTATCCCACATCTGAAGGGAGAAATATGATGTGTTCTGACTGAATAATCATGATATTAGTTTAAGTCAAGGAGTGTCGAGATGAGGATATGTGGTAGAAGTGGCATTCAAATGAAGCAGCCTGGCATAATGGCAACTTTAACCCAGTGAAATACAGACATAAAACAAGGATTGGGATAGACTTTAGCTTTTGTCCATTATAATTTTAGTTAACCACAACCCCAGCGATTTTCAAGATTAATAACAATTCAAGAATCTAAAAGTAAAATTTATTCTGGTGTTTTTTTTTTTTTTGTTAAAGCAGCAGATTAGTGCTAACATATCCAGTTAAAGGGTCAGTGGTGAGAGAAGTGCTCCAGAGCTTTTTGGTTTCTTCTCTGATAAGTGCAACAGCTTTGCATACGATGAAAAATAGCCCTTAGTGCTCCAGTCAGCCTCAGACATCGACTTCTGCTCCAGGATTCTTCTTTCATCCTTAAATATCAGACCCAGAAACATACTAAAATACCTCGCAGCACAAACAGCAAATATGTGAAATCAAATCAAATAAAATTAAATAATCATGATTGCTTCACTTTTACAATAATACTTGACTACAAAATATATTTTTTTGGGAAAATTGCAGAGAAAGAGACTGACATAAAGGCGGCAAATTGTTCTTTTAGTTAGTCTGATCTCCCCCGCTTGGTTACGCAAGCTCAGATAACTAATAAATCTTTCATTAGAAATTGAGAGGCTGGGACAACCACAGTGCAGATGGGCTTAAATCGGGTTATTTAGAATTTGACCATTGCTTTTTTTAGTACCGCTAATGCTGGCGCAAATTACTCCTCGTGAGTAATAGATCTGGGTTTTGGGTTGTTGTTGTTTTTTTTTTTTTTTCTTTTTACCCATTCTTCCATACAAACACAGCTGGCCAGAATGAGCAGGGTGGTTAGTCACAGGAGTCCTGCGCAGAGAAGGTTTGCACTGGAGAACGAACACCGCTGTGCTTAATGGGATGCGAGGCTTCATATGTTCCCATCTCTCTTCTTCTGCCAGACAAGCACATTAACAGTTTATTCCCCAACATTAGCCCTCTCACTCCTGCCACCTTTAGTTATCGCACTAACGGCCAAGTCGCCTCGCCGGACCCTGCACCTCAACACAATACGGCACTCTGAACCGCTCATTAGTAAAGTAATCTGCATAGTGTAGAGTAAATATTTGCCTGGGGATGTTCTAGAACGACCCTCAGCCAACAGAAAAATGATGCTTTACGGCTGGAATTCATCCCTGAAGATTGAATATGCAAACATGCCAATGAATGCATGCAACAAAAAAAAAACTGCACCTGCGAATGCGTACACATGTAATAAAGTCTTTATCTTAACCACAACCCAGTTACGGTATGTGTGAGGATGGGAGTGCTTAGTGTCAGGATAAAGAAGTTTAGTTGTGCTCTCTGGCAGGCTGCTTTTGGCATGCTTGATGGAACAAAATGACGTTTTAAATTGATCTAGGTAATGTGGGATCCGGTGCAGTAAAATACGCCCCTCCCTTCCGAAACCGGCTTTGATGTTTTGACTTTTTTTTGTTTTGATGTCAGGGATGCTTGTTGGGTAGATGAATGCACATGTTGTGTTGTAACGCAAAGGAAGATACCTCCCAGTCTGATCTTTCATCTCCATTCGCCTCTTTGACGTCTTTTTATATTGAAAATGTAATTGCTGTTGCATAACGCTTTTGAAAACAGAATCCAGTTTGCAGTAATGAGTCAAATCTGAGTGTATCATTACGGTGACTGTTACAGTAACGGTCGATGCTCCTAGTCTACTCCCAAATTTGCTACTTTGGCCTCCTCAGCCCATTGTACATTTCCTTAAAGCAAATTCTGTAATATCATTGCACTATATTTTGAGATGTGCAAGGGATATTGAATCATTTTGATCCTGTATACGCTTGTACAACTGCTGATCTTTGATTGACTAGTGTGACTGTGCGGTCGTACTACTTGAACACTTTCTCAACCTCTCTATGAAACAAGATGCCAGTCACTTGATTCGCCCCGACCGAGAATTTCAGACTTGGCACTGAGCGTCTAGCTGTTGGATCTTTGGGGGAAACGGCAGTGATGGGTTTGACAGATGCCAGGTTCTAGCTAAGTTGAAGTTGATTTTTATTTTCATTTTTTTTTTATGTGAGAAGCACAGCTGTTGAGTCACATTTTGAAAAGCTGGAAAATCCTTTCCCATATCATACTTTACTGGTGCAAATTGGTCTTGGTTCAACTAGGGACAAGTGATGGACTTGAAAGAGCTGCAGTGGCATTTCCTCATCTTTTTTTCTTTTTGTTTTTTCTTTTTGTTTTGTGCTTACTCTTCAAGCAAGTAAGTTGCAGATCACACTGGGAGTATTATTATTCTGCCCTTGCAGAATATGCTCTTTCTCTATATAATGCAAAACGCATGTTTATAGTACCAGGCAGCAGACAATTGATATATTATTGAACCTCCTTTTAGGAAGTCCCGGTCATCAACATGTATTCGAATGAGAGCCTGCAGCAAAGTCGCGGACATATTTATTGCTCCCCTAGCAGTGTATGTGGAGCTGTTCAGCTATCCAGGCCCCCCGTTTGCCAGAGTGAAACATCTGCCCATCAGCATTCATATCCAACACCGCTGTAAGATGAAGTCAGACCCTGAGAGCCATTGTATGGCTGTGGCACCCGTTGCATTATTGGCAAGGCCCACGGATTGATGTTTCCCCTTTGATGAAGCTGGCGCTCCTGCCTGGACTGCACAACGGCGCGGATCACCTCATCTTTCTGTTGCAGTATATTTAAAGTGCGTTGGCCGTGATACAGTTCAGCTATTTTCAGTCATTCAAATAGGAAAGATTGTGTTTCTACAGGCACATCTGTAAAGGGATAGTATACTAATGAGTTTAGCTGTAGGGCTAAACTTCTTAAAATAGAATACAATCTAATTGCTGTTTAGATTGTACCATTTTGTTCTTTAACATAGAAAAGTAAAAATCAAATGCCTGCGTGTATTTCGATGTTGCATTTCTTGACTCTTGTTGTTTCGCAGTTGATTGCATTTGTTTGCGCAATCTGAGCCGAGATTTGTGTGAGCCCCGGACTGAAGGACTGGAATTAGCTTCGTGCAGCGGCTTGGCCTCCAGTCCCACTTTCCGCTTCTCTGGCTGTTCAAGATTTCCACGAACGAGGTGGAACATTACGCCTCTGAGTTGTTCAAAGCTGCCGTCATTCACTTGAACTTTCTTGTCAATTCAGCTAGGTGCGCCTTCAAAGATATCAACCAGGGAACGGCTTGTGTTGTCGGGGTTCAGATACGAGTGAAGGACTACGAGGAATTGAAGGAAACGGATTAGAGACACTTTTTTTTTTTCCAGTCGGAAATAGGTCAGTTGTTTGATGGGATGAGTTTTCAGAAAGGAAAAACATCAAAAGAAGACAACCAAGAGTGATGGGGAATTGAATGGGAAGGTCTTTTAGGTCGGTTAAATGGGGGCAAAAGAAATCACAAATATTTGGGGCTCTTTTTCTTTGGGGAGGAATATTTTACAGCAGCGTTCGCACAGACTGGCTTAGATGTTAACTTTATCAGTTAAGAATGAGTGGATTTAGCAAAAAACTACCCATCACAGTCTGGATTTAAAGGCTTTATGTTTTTAACTAGCATTGTTCCCACTCCTTTAGTATTTCTGCAATACTGTTACCATTTGTAGAGATCAACAATTTAGGTTCCTCATTAGAAACGCAGAGCTTGGATTAGACATCCTAATACCTGTTTTCTTTATGTTAATGTACCATTAGGAACGCCATCTGTCTGAAATATTCATCCTGTAACTCTTACTCCTGAATTTATTTTACAATGTTGACTTACTACTTCATAATATATGACATATTTTAACATCATTTAATCCAACACAAGAAATTACTTCAGTTTTGAGTTTGTTCTACAAAATCAAAGCTCAATTGAAGGGACAATGTCAATGTTTTTAGCTGCAGGGCTTTTGAATTAGTTTTTCACCACGATTTGAAAGTCTGAGTATTCTTTATACCAATGAGGATTTATGTGTATTTTCCAAATAGGGTAGTCAGGGTAGTCTTTATGCATTCTTGGCCTTGAGTCTGTAATAATATTTTTCAGGTGTTAAATACAAGGTTTAAATCTGCTTAATTAATATAAATGCTCCAGTAAACTACTTCAGTTTATGTTGTTATTCCATCATATTTCAATATCTCATCTCTGTCACCAGGTTATAAAATCAATAGGATTTCAAAATATGATCGGCTAAGCTCAGATCAGGTACCGTCATTTTTTTTTTTTTTATGTGACATTGTGAATCTGTATGATGTTCAACCTTGGGCGTAGGTCCCAGGAAGATAAGGAAAAGGGTGAAAGAATAGATGGGAGCAAGTCTTTTTTTTAAACCCTGGAACATCAGCGGAAATTTAAACAGCGTGTTCCTTTCCCATGCCTTAACACAGAACAGAAACAACACGGAGAACTTATTGGCTTAGCTTTTAATTAGGCCAGCACTTAGAGGCACTGAGGGGCCAGCATGTTTCATCCGGCTGCCCTCCAAAACTCCCTCCGGCCCTCTCAAGCTTACTCTAGGCAAATGCAGCTAAGCCTTGGCCTCTGATCAGGGTAAACATCCACACACACTTGCCTGCTAGCTCGTTCCATGTCCTCTGTGGATGCACGCGGTCTCCCAGCTTGTGCTCGCTTGGCGCCTTTGTCTCGTCTTCAGTGGAGCTGGCATATGCCGCCTCGCTTGTCGGCGGTCCGCGATGCGCGCTGGAAGACGTTCTTAATTACAGTTTTCAGGAAGAACCCTTTACCCTACGTTTGCCCTTTCCGTCCCATTCCCATCGACCACAGCTTCCTCTTGTTTATCTGTAGATAGGTTTTGGGGCAGTAGCCTTTTAAGCATCTATCTGTATTGTTTTCTCCCTTTCCTTCTCACCTCCACCAAGGCCACTCTCCCCTTTTTTGATAATGGATTGGAAAGAGATAACAAAAGAGGTTGCGCAGCGGCGACCTCTCTGCGGCTTTTGTGGCTAAATCACTGCCAGGAGATGGATTGCGCCTCTGCACAATTTTCCTCTCTGGGTATAGGTCACCGTTCGGTATTGTTTCAGCCTCTGTGTCCTTGGAGCATTGGGAAAGAGGTACCAACATGACTCCGCCAGAGACTCTGGTCAATGGCGGATGAAGAGTGGTTCGGAGGAGAAGAATGGAGAGGACGTAATGGAGGTGAATTGAAGAGAGGAAGGGCATTAATTATAAGGTTGACACCATCAATAGAGGGGTGAAGTCAAACCACCTGCCAGAGGGAATTGGAGAAGAGCAGCTATAGAGTGCCGTTGCAATACTGGAACCCAGCTGCAAGTGATAAAGACTCAGTTAGTAAATGCGCTATTTGTCTTCAGCCGTGTGTGTGTGGCTGTTAGGTATCGACAGAAAGAGAACTAAATGGGAAATCAGCTGGTCATTGCTTATTATTTAGTTGTTTAGGCTACAATATGTTCTTTAACACTCTAAATTACAGTACCTTCCAGTACTATTCACATATTTTCACTTTTACAACCACAAACATCTTTGCATTTTGCTGGAATTTCATGTGACCGACCGATACAAAGCACCACGTATTTGTGGGGGTAAAGGGAAAGAAAAGAGCTCAAGGCCAACACGTGATGACTCTGACCTCCAAAAGTTCAAGACTGGGTTAAAAAGTCATGCTATTTCACGTGCACTTGCCAAACAGGTCTCTCTTGTAAACACAATCTTTGGATCTCAACAAGTGTATATATAAAAAATGGATACAATAAATAACAAAATGCTGACAATTTCGGAGTATGGGCTAGTTATAATAATAATAATAATTGAACTTTATTGATTTCACAATGGAGAAATTCACTTCTGCATCTTAACCCATCCCCGTTGGGGAGCAGTGGGCTGCCACTGTGTGGCTCCTGGGGAGCAATCGGGGGTTAAGGGTCTTGCTCAGGGACCCAGAGTGCAGGTGGTGGGGATCGAACCGGGTACTTGCATTCTTCTCAGAGCGCAAGCGAGCTGCTCTAACCAGTAGGCCACCACTCCCCCCTAGTTGTTGGGTATGAAGCGACGTGAGGTAATGCAATCTGCATTCGGTTCGGACCCGAATGGTTGAGATTGCCGCAAGACAAGATGGATTCTTGTGTGTTTGGGAACGCACACATACCTTGAGAATTCAGCTTGCAGGCAAGGTTAGATCTCTGTAGCTCCTCTATTGGCTCACTATCTAATACTCTTCCAGCCTTTCAAGTTGGATGGACTGCCATATCTTGGTAGGTTTGAAACTGTACCATGCTCTTTCCATTTCTAGGAAGGAACCGTTCTCTGTGACATGATCAAAGCTTGGAATTTGGTTTTCTAACCTAAACACGGGTTACACTTCAAAACTTAATAGCTGATATGTCTGCTGTGGTCTTTGCTCTTCACAATGCTTTTTGTTCCCAAATATTCTAGCAACCCTTTGTGGTCTTCAGAAAATGGCTGGAATTATACTAAAATGTGGACTTTTTTATTATTAGATGACTATAATTGGTTGCACTAAATTTTATTTAGGGGTATCTGTAAACGATGCTAAATGTATATGCATGCCAGACTTTTCACATTTTAAAATCATCCATCATTTTCTTTCCACTTAAACAACCACACAGTGCAGAGTTCCGCCATAACTTGTGTTGGTACATAACATAAAATGCATTGAGGTTTGGTGTTGCAACATAACAAATGTAGCTGAGATCATTGGAACGTGAGAACATCTAAAGGTAGTGTGATTATCAGTGTTCCCTGCACCTTTTTCAGAAATAATAAAACTTTCACAACTTCTCAAGTGTTCTCTTTGAATGTCAGAGGAAGTAGTTCCTGAAAAATCAGCGTGTCAAAAACCCATAACGCGAACACTTACCTCCCGCTGTATGAAATAACAGCTGAGTTTGAATACAGAGGCAAGTGAGGCAATCGGCCAAGTCAAGCCAAGAGATGGGTGCTGATTCATGGGCATTAACATGTGCTGATTGCTCTCACCAAAAGAACGTCAGACCTCTGCACTTAACCGTGGCCTATATGTACCTTAAAGGTCTCACAGCCAGTCGTGCTGGAAGAGGAGGTGCACATCAAAACCAATCACTTCATCAAGGTTGGCACTGATGGCGGGCCTCAGCTCGAATTGGAGAGTTGTTTAGCGAGAACAGCAGGGCCACGGCTTAAATGTTACTGTGGAATTGAAGTCCTTGACTCAGAGGGAGGCAGCTGAGTAAACTTCTCTAGAGTACAAAGTTGATTGAATTTTTTTTTTCTTCCCTGCCCCTCACATGGCAGCTTGCGTTTCAAGTAACGGCGAAGATGCATGAGATGCGGTTGGTGCCTTGCGCCGTACTTTTGCATTTTTTTCTCCCCCCCCCGCTCATCATTACTGGGGACCAGCGGCTTGCGTGTAATCATGCAGATGTACAGGTGTTTTATGTAGGTTCGGAAAACCGTGCGAGGTTTGTCGCAGACATCGGTGGCGAGGCTGTGAGGGTTGCCATGCCAACCGAAGCACATCTGCTCTCTCTTTAGAGAACACAATGAGGCTGTGTTTCAACGGGCAATCATCGAATTCAGGCAAAGGGAGAGTGCCGGGCAAACAAAAAAAAAAAAAAGGTCATCAGGCAAGTTTATTCACGGCTTGATTTGGATCTTGTAAACAGAGGTCCGCATTGTCGGTTTGATTGTGTTGTTTGTTTTCCCCCCCCCTCGAGGAAGAACCGGCTCTGTGTACTGCATTTAGGGCTGAAGTATTTTTCTATTTGACGCCGTCAATATCAAAGAGAAGATTAGCCCTGCTTTCACAAGAGACACTGATTCCTTTTAGCGTCTGTCCATCCAGCTCTTCCAATCTATATTCCTCAAAGGCAGAAGGGCATTTGAGCTCAGGCAGTTTGCTTTTTTTTTTCATAAATACAATCTACCTGCAAGAGAAAATCACTGCTGGCAAGTCAGAATAATGGATAAATTGACAGGGATAAGATTGAAAACTTGAGCTCATTCTCGCCTCGAGTTTGTAGTATATCTTCTGATGTCGATCAGAAAATGCAAGTCGAATAAAGCTCAAAGGCCTAGTGCGATTATCACTTGTTGCATTTTCTTGTTCCGTATTACTCAAATTATGCCATTATCTTCAACATATCCTGTATCAACGATGTATGTAACATTCAAATATTTGCTTCCAGAGAGAAGCCGCGGTATTACGGGGATATTTACTACTGACAGGCTGTCCTTGCAAAACTTTAACAAGCTGCTATTTTTGAGAATAAAAACATCATTTATTGTCACAGCCAGCTAGAGATGCTTAGTTTTGTCTTATCAAGGAGCTAATCAATTTCAATGGAGCTTTTCCTGAAGAGACGAGAGCTATATCTATAGTATTTAGGTTTATCTTTGGCAAATGCGACAAAAGGTTGATATTAATACCCCTGACCAGGTAATCACTCTGGTAGCCACCCTTAATGCTGAGGCAGTTTTCTGGATGGAGCACCAGTGTCGGCCAGTCGGACAGGCACCCAATCCATCTCGACTTATTACATCCTGTACTCTACTAGCGGCGAACAAACACAACAGGCAAAATCAATTTGTTGCAGTGGTTTGTTTGACATAGTGTGAAAAATAACTCTGCTATCCTATCTTCCTCTCAGCGAGGGTCTGGTCTTTATTCAGCCAACATGCTACAACAGAGAGGCCTTTATCGACCCCTAAAAAAAAAAGGGGACAAATACTCCTATCTCTTTGGTAAAAAGCTGAACAGGCAATAAAAGTTAAGGAAAAATTACAGAAACCTTACAAACAGACAGCAGAAATTTGCGGACATTTAGATGGTGTTGTTTAAGACATTGAGTCACACGGGTAATGGGTCCAGGAAGGAAACCCAGACATCCCTCTCCCTACAGTGAGTTGTGTGTCTGCTCCAGGTTCCGTTCCCAATAGCATGTGTCCAGTTAGCTTCCAAATGAAGATGGCCAGCAGGTATTCTGATAAGATGAAACAGAGGGGTTTACTTACGACCCTGGGTTATGTCCTCTAGTACCGTCTCCTATGGCAACTTGGGCTCAGTGATACGTTCTCTATATCTGTTGATCCGTACTGGGTCCAGGGTGGACTGGAGCCCTACTGGAGCCCTACTCACTCTCCCAGTAGCCATTAAGCACCCTGGGCAAGTTACCTGACACTACACCATACCAGCTATTATTTAAATGACTTGTACAGCACTTTAACTAGTCTTGGCGACCTCCAAAGCTTTACACTAGAGTTCCGTCATTCACCCATTCACACCCTGACGGTGGTGAGCTATGTTAGTAGCTACAGCTGCCCTGGGGCAGGCTGACAGAGGCGAGGCTGCCATGCACCGGCGCCACCGGACCCTCTGACCACTGCCAGCAGGTAATGTGGGTGAAGTGTCTTGCCCAAGGACATAACAATGGAGACTTTCAAAGCAGGGGATCGAACCAGCAACCCACCAATTGCAGGATGAACTCCCTAACCTCTGCGCCACCATCGCCCCTTCGCCCCTAAAGACCCTAACAGCATGATCAAACTCCTGGTGATTGGAAATATGCGGAATCGAGGGGGGAAAAAATAAAATGCAACTTGCGGCACAAATCTTTTTCAATTCTTCATAAAATACGGGGTAAGGGCTGCTGTTTTGTCCAAGGGGAATTCTGCCTCTCACCTGATGACTTTTGCGAACAGCTCTAGCTCTCGCAGCGTCGCGCGGGCCAAAGTGGATAAGGAAATCGTATGAATAAGTAAGCAGGGAAAAAAATCAAATAAAGCAGTGTTCACAGCCACAGTCGCTTGTTTGCAGTTGCTGTATAGCACGCTCCAAACACCGCTGCCAATTCTTTGTTAGAGAAATGGCTTTATAACATCAGCAGGAATTTGCATTGCTATTTGTGTGTGCTTAATACAAACAAAAAAAAAGGTTGGCTCACTCAGAAACTGCTGACAAAGTACAATTGCGTGTTTTTTTATTGAATAACTCCCTAGGTTGCAAGCGCCTGAGATCGTGAATCCTGAAAACCTGTTTTCTCAGCTGCGACATAATCTTATCAATCCCAATGAAAAGCAGGCTCATTGTGGAATATTTTACACCTAAAAGTGTTTACATTGTGAATTTTGTGCAATATCTCTTCCTCTAACGCAGGCTTTTTCATTCTTTTGTGATTGCATCTTCTGAGCGGCTCGGCTCGGGGAAGAATTTCCTTGCACCGTCTTGTGCAGATGGGGGCACATTTGCTGACATCACCCGACTCATTATCGCCATGCGCCGTGGACGATAACGCGAACGCAGCGCTCTGTTGCGATGTTTGTCGTTTCCAATCTCTCCCCCTCTCCTCAAACCGGAAACAGCAAAGCTGAAGAAGTTCGGAATGAGTAAATGTGTCCAACTGTGCTTTGAGTCATAACCGCCCTGGGATAAGATCATGGCTGAGGTTGCTGTGTTTGTGCACGAAGGCCTTTCAGGGGGGGGGGGGGGGGGGGGAGAAGTGGGAGAGAGCCACTGAAGCAGACTGGGAATGAGAGCGAGAGAAGGCGAGTGGAGTTCGGTACTCTCCTCAAAGCCTTAGAAAAAGCCGGGCTGGCTGTGTGGTCCTCTGGGAAAGATTCAATTATATATGATGCTTCCTCCCAGAGCCATCTTGGAATCCCTCGTTCTTGATCTTCTCCGCGTAATCCTCTGCAGGATTTGGCGTGGACAGCCTCCGAATTGACACGCCTCACACACTTTTTAAGTGTCATTTATTATGAACGATGAGGCGGGGACACGCGTGTCCTAATTTTGCTGAGAGTCGAACAATCGTCGGAGTTGACTGAATGCTAATTGTCATCAGCGAAAGAAGGGCCGATGGTGTCAGGTTTTTATAGAGATCTCGTGTGGACGGGACCCTTTTTTTGCTGGTGTTTACACCATCTCCAGCTGATTTTTTTTTTTTCTCCACCGTCACTGCCTCTTCTTCTTTTGCCCCGCATGCCTTCTACGTCTCTTCCACCTAGTAGCTCCTCTTTCTTTCATCTCTCGGCAGCGCCGCTCTCCCCTCTCAGAAGATTCTGCTGGTGGCAGCGAGCAGCATTAAAGTCAGCAGACAGGTCTTCTTTGTAGCCTAGAGAACTGTGTGGATCTCAGCTGCAGCCCCCCCCCCCCCCTTACCTCCTTTCCCTACTCTCCAAGCCTCAGAAATCTTCCTCAGGACCAAACCCCCCCTCCCTCAGCGTCTTCCTTCTTTTTTGTCCAAGCGGAGAGAATAGGAGCTGACATGTCCACAGAACCGAGAAAAAAATCATTTAGAGCCCTTCCTCTCTGTCCGACCGCTGCCACAACAGAGAGGAGTGTCAGTAATGCAGCAGGAGGGGGAGACGGGAGGGCGAGGCTGGCTATCTGAGGGTGGCAGTAATGAGCGGAGAGTTGTTATGCCTCTCCTTCTGCTCTGTGTACGTGTGAGAGCTCTGCGTACTCGCGTTTGAGCTCTTCGCAGTGTTACATGAGGCTGGAGTGAAGATACATGAACGCTTCATTAAAAAAAAAAAAAGGGGGGGACGGGGATCTAGGAGTCGAGCTTCCTGTTCATCTGTGGAGGTCTGAAAGATGAAAAAGAGCCCTGTTCTCCCTGCTGTTCCGAGAGAGAGTTGGGCCGAGAAGCTGAGAACATTACACGTCAACTTCCCCTCTTTCCATCCTTCATGCGTTTTCACTCCCATCCTGCAAAAAGTGAATCTTCCTTGCACCCACTCCCCCCTCACCCTCCCCCCCAATTATTTTCCATCCCCACAGTCTCCCTTCTCATCCCTGTGTAACGCGACGAGATGACAAATCAAGCTGTTCTTCATCAAAACACAACATGTCAAGTACTGTATGTTCCCTGTCAATGAGGGGTGATGAGAGGGACACTCAGCTCCCCAACAAACACCCCCCCACCCCACCCCACGCTGCGTGTGTTGTGTCATTGAACTACTTTGTTATGATGGACATATTTGTCTCTCTAATAATGTTCCAGAGCAGGGCAGACAGTGTTCCTTTAGCCAAATTGCACCGTGTAATGGATTTATGAAGTTTCCTCATTCTTGACTAGTTTACTCAACTTTTAATCTAAATAATTTCAATGATTTCTGAAATGCAGATGACAAGGTATTTTTATTATGGGTTCATGAAACACTTTACAAATGCTTCTAATAATATATCACTGGTGGAGTGTGCTTGAGGAATGTAGTCATCTAGGGAGGATTTAAGAGTTATTTGTTCCTTGTATAACCAAAGCAAGAGCTGTGTATACATTCTTGGCTTATTGTTTTGTGTGCTGTCGCAAAATCAAAGTGAACACCCCAGAATTTTAACAATTAAAGATGGTGATCTCGCAAAAAAATAGTTCTGTATATAGTTTCAGCGCATATATGATGTAGAAACTGTTGGCATTTATTTGTTCTTTGTATAGTTTCCCACTTGTAAAACTGGTGGCAAACACAGTGCTATAAAATAATCTGTTCATTTACATGTTCCTTTACTTTTTGAATGCATAAAATGTTGCCATTGACTTTTATTGCTAATATGGGGAAAACTGTGTTTTGACTTGCTGCTCAACTCGGATGTAATGGCATTCCTGTAACCGAGCTCTGACTTTCGGGATACAACGAAAGCAGCGCGAGAGCATGCACGTCTGATCAGCCACTATTTAAGTTTTTCACATGTCTTGTTTGTTAGGTCAGTTTGTGCTTAAGATCTTTGTGTTACTAGCTGGGTTGAAGTCTGTTTGTTGACCTCTCTTTTGGGACCAATTTTATACCCTTTAAAAAATAAATGTGACTTTTTTGTTAGAAATTAAGAATCTTCGAAATTACTTACAAATTATTACAAAATATAATATCATTAAATTAGATTTTAAATGGGATTAAAGCATTTTAATTGACTATGAATTTGCATAATTCATGTAAATGGGGAAGAATGCACACATAAACATTAGTTTTAGTTTACATGTAAAAAAAAAAATAATAATAAAAATGGTTTCTTAACCACTATGAAATAAAAGCAGAGAGGAGTTTAAATGACAATATGTGGACACATTACAGGGAACAAATTTGTGGATGGTTAACCTGACTCGGAGCCCTTTCAGATATTCTCTCTCCACGTTAAATTGCAAGTACCAAAAATATTTAAGGACTGATTATTTCGCACCCTCACAAATTCAGCAGGGATTTGGATCACAGTTTAGCCCATTAAACCTGACCTACAAGAAGTAAAGCCTGTTCTTGTGTTGTTGATTAGTTGTTTCCCATCACTCACCTCCTCTCCCAGTGCACTGCCACCAACAGCCAACACCAACAAACCTGTCAACACTAAACCTCGCAGCAGCAGAGAGGCCTGAGCCACTTTGGACCTTGTTGTGCAAAGGTGGCACATACACTAACAATGTGGCGTTTGACTTCTCATTTCCAGTGAGTGGAACGACTGCCCACAGGCTTAGACCTGGGCTAAGAGTGACACTTTGCTGCCTGAACTGCTTCTGCCTCTGTGTCAATGTGTTGCAATTGCCAAAAGCACCCCAGTTCATAAAGTTTTAGCATTTTAACTAAATGTTGAAGGTGTGAAGCAAGCCAACCAATCTTTTGTACACTCTATAAATCAGTACATTGTTTGAATTAATACTTTTAGACATTAACGTGTACGCGAGGCTTTGATATCTAAATAGCGCAGAGGCAATATTCTTTCTATAGAATACATTGCCAAAAAGATCACACATCTAATTTTTTATCTTTTTATATTACAACTAAAAAACGGTACTCTTTTCGTGATATACTTGGGTAATTGATCAGCATAAGGAATCACAGAATAGCAGGAAACGGATAAATGATTTTAAAGTAAAAAAAAAACAATCCAAAAGAGTAATACGCAAAGATGTGGTGAAAAACGAACTCTGCATATCACCTCGAACAACATGAAACATAGCGGTGGCAGCATCATGATGTGGGTATGTGGCTACATACAGGGCAATCAGGACCTGATAGATTCACCAGTGATCCTAAACTCGCCGCCAGAACTACAATGGAAGGGTTTACATACATAGATGTTATCACTAAGCACTGAATCTTATAACATCTATATATATGTTATAAGGCTCTTTCCGTCTCATCTGGCTGAGTCTAAGCTAATTTACCAAAAATGGGCAAATATTTCAGTCTCTACATGTCTCTGGCAGTTGCATACCCCCAAAGACAACACACTACGTGGTGTATCACTAAATCCCAATAAAATCCATCGGATGTTGTGGCTGTAACACGACTAGGATTAAAAGTGCTCGAAAGGATGTTGATACTTTTGTAAGGCACCGTGGAAAGTAATTGGTCTGAGCGTGATCGATCTTCCTCTGGCCAAATCTTGAGGAAAAACTAACAAATCCTCGTCGTAATCCCCAAACCTGATGATTTTCACACTTCAGCGTTTGCACATACATCATGGCACGGCTCCGGCTGCCAGAGACAAAAAACCCTCCACTTTTCTCCTGGCACGCTCTGTCCATTCTGTCTCTCGTTTCAGCGTTCCTGCCACTTCCATTACCCCTGCCTCTCGGTGCGTAAACCCATATAGTGCCGTAATGCTATAGCTTATTATAACGGGAGAAACAAACAGCGTAAATCATTCAAGACTGGCTGTTCTCTCCCCGTAGCCATTCTTCACGACACACTGCCCTTCATCAATCATATTCCGGCGCCTTCGTTTGGTTTAGTCGCTGAGCAACGCGACAACATGGTCACACCCCCGTGTGGAGGAAACTTAGGGATAAATGCAATCGTTACGCGTTGTCTGTCCATTTGTTGAAGGAGCACATAGTGTTGCAGGCATTGCCTTAAATATTTGCTGCTGGAGGCCGACTGAACATAAAGCCGGAGAGAAAATATGAAAGCGAACGTCCCAGTCATCAGTCCTCCTCTCTCCTTTTCCCAGAGGGGAGAGGCAACAGTTGGAGATTTGAATTATGAATTGATAAAAGCTTGTAAAATGGAGATAAATCCCAGCGATTACACAGCTCAGTATCTCACAATTTGATTCCACTGTCAATAAATCTTCATTGGACTAGTGTGAAGAACAGCACACCTAATAATTCCCCATGTATAAAGCATGGCAAGAGAATGGATTTTAACGACAGAGTTCTTTTGAACATGATTGAGGAGGCAATTACATTTTGCATCTCACTATCTGGATGTTTTTTTTTTCTGTCCAAGACTCTTTTTTTTTCTTTTTTTTCCCCTCCTCCTCCCTTATTCTCCGATGGAAGGAAATTTGACCACATCAAACCATGTTTGTCTTCTTTTTTGCATCCCCTGGGGTGCAAGCTGCAGAAAGCCCAAGAGATAACAAGGGAAAAGACATAAAAGCAGACAAACAACACACAAACCCAGCCAGGAGAAAGCAAGGGAGGCGTGTGCGCTTGTAGATGTGAGTGTTGCAGTGCAAACTGATGGAAGTCTGTCTGATGGAAAGACAAGCATGTGTGCATAAATAATGAATTTGGCTTTACCCTAGTGGGCAGTTGAAGGCAATGGTGGTTCTTCAATAATGGGCGAGCTCCTCTTTCTACACTATGTAAATAATTGCCATTCACTCTCTTAGCTACACCTTCTAGCAACGGGTTGGTACCCACTTTTACCTTCAAACCCGCTTCAGTTCTTCGCAGTTTAGATTGAAGACGTTGTCCCGGGACATTCCTTAAAGAATAAAGTCCGTATTGAAATAACTGCATCAAACTGTTGCTATGGATTTGCTAGATGCACATATGTGATGCGACTCTCCTGTTTCATCACACCCTAAAGGTGCTCTGTCGATATGGGTCTGATGACTGTGGACACCAGTGGAGTAAAGATCATTTATGTTCAGGAAATCCATTTGAGATGATCTGAGTTTGGTGACATGGTGCATATGCCTGTTGGGAGTATCAGAAGATGAGGACCCTGTTGTCGTAAAAGGATAGACATGATCCTTAGTAGGCTGGGGCATTTAAAAGATCCTCAACTGGTACTAAGGGGTCTATAGTGTGCCACAGCAAAAAAACAAACAAAAAAAACACACTATCAAACTAACAACTGTGCCATCTTCAGAGTCACCCTAGGTTGTTTTCACGCCTGATTGTCTGGTAGACTCGGTTCGATTGGGGGACCAAAATTGCAACATTGCTATTTTGAGCTGGTGCAGTTTGCCTTCATACTTCACTTTGTCAAACGAACCAAACCTTTTGACCAACCTGTCCAAGCCCTCGCCTTTGGTGGCGCTGCACCAAGTAAGACAGAGGGAAAGAGGTTGATCAATAGCACAGCGCAACTTTATTTCCCATGACATGTAAACTGAAGTGAAATGACAACTCATTTTAGCCGCGCTATTGCTATGCTGTGTTTGGTAAGCCCAATTCAACTGCTTGCCAAACTCAGCATGAGCGTAGGACAAAGCAGAGGACTACGGAGGTTGTTATATTTTATACAAGGTTGTTATATTCATATTTTATATAGGGAGATGGCTCAGTATGAGGCAGCAGCACATCCAACCTCTTTGCACCAATGTCACACTTACACAGATGTCTAGCAAGGCATTTGCAAGATATGAGTAACGTCATTAGTATTATTACTGTACTATTACCGCTAGCCGCTGGTGTTTGTTTTGATTGTATTTACCCCCAAAAACCCTGCGCTGCAGTCCACTTCCTGTTTTTGGAGTGGCGTCTGGTCCGCTCGGCATTCCCGCATGCTTTTGAACCGCTCCAGAGTTCACTTAACCGAGCCGAGACCTAAGTTTTGAGGCGGACCCAAGTTTGCTTTTTGGTCCACATCTATTCGAGTTCTATTGCGCATTCACAGCTTCTCAAACAAACCGAACTTTCTGAGCAAATGAAGCAGAGTCCGATAAAAGCGGACTTAACAGGGCTGGTGTGAATGCACCCTTAATCCCTTTCTAGCCAATTGTAATCCTCTGAAGCCAGCCGTCTAGGTGCCTTGCTATTTATGTGAACAAGCACCTGAACAGGTATACCTAAAAAGGTGGCCAGTAAAGGTAAAATGCAAACATTTTTAATTATGTCTATTTATTAAAGCTGTTTTGAGCAGTAGAATTAAAATTTTATAAAACTCAAATTTGGAACACCTGCTCCCTGCTGGACGGACATGTATGTAAGAAATACAGAGATTACGAGAGCTGCAACTGACAGAGACCCTCTGAGAGCTCAAACCACCCCCAGACAGAAAGATGTCCTGGGCAGTGAGCTGTGTTGCTCGTGTCAATATTTGCCCCTGGTTGAATGAGTTTTGCTGGTTCTTCACACGCGTATTGCAGTAAAACACAAAATCTGCACCTGTCAAAACCTGACGAAGACACCCATGCACCACATCCCATGTTTAGATGTACTGTTTGCGTTTACAGTGGGGATTTTAATGAGTTAACAAGCAGCCTTTTACAGCTGGACAGGCAGGTCCAGTCTTTTTCCTGTAAGTCTGCCACATCTAAACAGAGGCTTTTATCCCAGCGTGGTGTTGAAGTCTGACTACAACCAATTACTGCGTTATAAGACCACCGCATCATGGCAGCTGCTCTGCTTCTTTTTTTTTTTTTTTTCTGCTGCTGTCTTATAGGTAGCACCCTAGCCTTGTGAAGTTTCGATGCTTAGAGGAAAGAGACTGAGTGCACATTCCGGTAAACAATGAACGTGAAATATTTCTGTCAAGGTGAGAGTCGGAGCTTGATCTGCTGTTTGGTCCTCCCATGATTTTTATTTTTTTATTTTTCCCGCTGGTTAAGCTTTATTGAAAGCAGTGACCTTCTGTGATTTCAGCTTCTGCGTAAATGTCTTTTTTTTCCTCCTTTCTTTCCTTTTTTTAAAAGTTTTGATCCGGTTTGGTTGATGTCATGTTGTGGCCTGAAGGACATATCTGTCCCGTAGACAGGTGTCCTGACCTTCTGTCTGCACCGCCACGCCTCAGGGGACCTCTGTGAAATAGAGGCTACGGCTTTGACCTGGTCTCTCAGCCGCTGCTTGGGTCTAAACGGAGTCATGCTGCAGATGCAATGAATCATAACAGGAGGGGAGGGTGGGAGTAATGCATTTATGCATTTAGCTTCAGTTTAAAAAAAAACAACAAAAAAAAAAAACAACCCAAGTGGTTTTACTGCAATGCTTTAAGGTATTTTATCTGAATTTTCTTCTAAGTCCAAAACAGAATAGAAACTATTTCTCTCTGTTGACCAGTTTTGTTTCCTTTCAGTGAATGGAGCGACTCTGGTGCTGCCATAGGACTTTCCGATCGCTCTCTTGCACCCAATGGCCACAGCACAATTGCATTATTCAGAGATACAGATGAAAGCCTCCTCTGATTCGCCCCCAAAATACACATCCTATGCGGTGCTCTGTTTAGATCGTAGATTTAATTCCTTTTGATGATAATTTTCTTGCTGCTGGCATCTCAACGGGCCTCATAGCTAATGCCGACACTGAATCCGACATTTCAGCTGCTCCGTGCCGTAAAATATCTGCCTCGCGAGCATTGATTGGATTAGTTGCCATCTGAAATCATTCCCGGATTGATCATGACTCCAAAGAGATATTCAGTACTATAACGGAGATAAACTTTATAACGGCCTTTACCCTCTTTTCAGGAAGCCATCCATGTACCGGAGTAGCATCAGGAGGCTTTATTAAATCCTTTGTTGGATTCTCAGCCTAGAATAGTAAGATAAAACACTGTACCACACAGTGACTGTCACACTTATTTTCCTCCACAACGCACGTGCACTGCCCTAAAGCCGCCAGGCCAGCACTCCCCTTAATTACAATTAAACAGATTTTATGTAATGACCAACAAAAAGTATTACCAGCATTAAAGGGAATTAATTGTTTTCAGGACATTAAAGAAAGAAATATTAAAATGTGTTGCGTGCCTTTGTACTGTTCCCTGAGCC
This sequence comes from Fundulus heteroclitus, assembly GCF_011125445.2. Lineage (NCBI taxonomy): Eukaryota > Metazoa > Chordata > Actinopteri > Cyprinodontiformes > Fundulidae > Fundulus > Fundulus heteroclitus. The sequence continues at coordinate 22,059,522 of NC_046375.1, forward strand.
TTATAAAGAAACGTAGCCACGGACCAAAGATGCTGCCAACGCCTTGTTTGTTGTAATGGGGCTGAAGCCAAAGCTGGTAAGCTTCACACCACGAGGTTTCATTAAAGAAGAGGGAACCAGTGGATTAGAACCCAGGGAACGGAGACCGATGGACAACGGGTCGAGCTGTTAGCAATTTTATTCCCGGGAAAGTAAACAAAAAATAAGACAGAAGGTAAACACACTGTAATGTTCTTCAAAAGAAGGAGTTTCTCGTCAAAAGTCCGTAAGGAGTCAACCAATTTGAACCAAAGAACCTTTTATTTAGAAGGAAGTTGCACTACATCAGTCTCTCAGCCATTTTCCACACCACTGGCCTCTCGCTCGTCACGGCAGGAGCCCCCCCCCCTCGCACCGCCGCCCTGAAGAAAACAGACAGACCAGCATCTTTGCTTGTAAAGCAGACACCAGCTAATCTCCTCGGAAATGCTGCATCCAGCATACAACAGAGGAAGGCGGCTCTCACGGATACGGGCAGAGCTTGCTCTCCTGCCCAGCTGTCAATGTGCGTTGCTTTCCACTAGCTTGTAGCTTCCGCTGTGGTGATGGGCACCATGTCGCATCAGTCGGCTCGCCTCCACCTAAGCCATTTCATCTCGTGACCATGCAGCACGTTCTTGCCTTTTGGCCTGATTTCTAGGGCCTCCTTCCATCTCTCTTCCATTCTTCTTCCATCGTTCTCTCCCTGCAGTCTGCGTCCTGCACTTTTCCGCTGCTTTTTTTTTTTTTTCGGCCTGTCTGTTTGGCCGCCGATTCGCCACCCCAGGGTACGCCCACACCTCCACTGGTGACTTTCCTCATCCAAATGTGGGAAGGGATGTTGTTCTGCATAAAGATTAATCTCCACCCCCGTATCAAATCTTTTCAAGTGTCAAGAGTATTTTATTTAGCAGCCTCTACCAAGCTTTGTTTTACGGATGGTGCCGTACTTGGCGCCTTCCGTCTTCCCATCAACCCTAACTAACTTGGCTGTCGCTGCTAAAGAAAATTAAAGCCACAGCATGATGCTGCCTCACCGTTTGACTCCGGGGAAGATGTGTTCAGTGTTGGGTTTCCGCCACGCGTAGCTTTCCGTATCTTTGCCTGGTCTCATCTGACCTGAGCACATTCTTCCACATGTTCGCGCCATCTCCTATTTGGTTTTATAACCCTTCATACAGCCCAGATTATGAAGTGTATGAATATCAGTAAACGAATTCTACAAATCCTTTCACCAGAGCTTTGGATCTCTGCAGCTCCTCCAGAGTTACCATAAGCCTGGTCCTCGTCCAGTCAGTTTAGGTGGATGGCCATATACTAATTGGCTCCCAGCTGTTCCATATCTCCTTTCTATTTTTATATGAGGGATTGCAAACATTTCCATGTAATGTTTAAAGTTTGGGACATGGTTTTACAGCCTGTTTTAATTTAAATTAATTTTGCTCCATCTCTGACTTGTCTGCTGTGTTCCCTGGTCTTCCTGATGCTGATGCTTCCTGATAATGTTCTCTAACTAACGTTCTCTCTTAGGCTTTCGCAGAACAACTGTAGCGAGGCTGAATTAAATTACACCCAAGTTGACTCTGTCAACTAGTTATGGGACTTCTGAAGAAAGCTGATTGTGCTGGATTTTATTTAGGCGTACCAGGGTAAAGGGGGCTAAATATAAGTGCAAGCTACCCTTTTCAGATTTGTATTGGTACAAAAAAATAAAGAAAATAAAACGTCTATGAAAAAGGTGTCCATTTCATTGGACTTTGCCGTTTTTATTGGTCTGCTACATGAGGTCCCTTATAAAACATGTCAAAAGTTCTGGGTCTCTGATGTGACAGCATGGTAAAAACTACGGGAGAAGGAATAGTTTCACCAAAGCGCTGTGGATCAGATTTAACGCGCTAATGTGCAAATTATGCCAGCAGAAAGCAGAAGTATTCCTTTGCTCACCCTCGTGCCATAATTAGGCTTCCCACAAATCGTTGAACTGTAATTATGTTGATGCTCAGAACATCTACCCTTGAGTGGAGAAGCCCTCACGTTTCAGCGAGGTTATTTAACTGCGACTCTTGACCCGGCTTGTTTAGCCGGGCTGCTACACCGACAATCCTTCATTGCTTTTGGAATCTCGATGCAAATGTCAGTGACAATGCCCCTTACTCTGTGTATTCTTTTTTTTTTTACCCTGGGCAAAAGATGCACAAATTGACATGCAGCGGGTTTCCTCTCCGTTCTGAGACTCGGCCAGAGCAGTCTGGGCCAGGCAGATTGTTAGCGGAAAAGCGCTACTTGCCAGCAATCTCGGGTTCTCTGCCTTCTCCGCACTTGTGCCGATGATCACCCACTTGCGTGACTGCCTGCGAGGAGGCATCGGCGATATGCACGCGTGTTTGCACACATTCCTACTCGAGCATCCCAACGTACATTTGTGCCTCCGTCATCCCGCCTGTTTGCGTGCGTATCTGTCTGTGTGTGTGTTCCATGGCGAACATTGTCTTCTTGAAACACTAAGCAAATCTCCTCGATGTGATAATTGGCTCCCCGGGGTGCTTGTATCTTTGCTGCTCATCATCGTTATCCCCCGAAGAAGAAAAAAAAGAGGAGAAAAAAAGGAAAAAAAGTGTGAGATGAGACAGGCGAAGTTTGCGCAGATGTCGGGGAAATGGATCCCAACTCTGCCTTGACTCGGGTTGTGCAACACAGTGGGGCCGGATCCCGTGCAGCCGGTCTGCAGAATGCGGGCTGCTGCCATCAGGGATTCAGCTGATTGTATTCTGACATTTGAAGTTTGTTTCCTCTGCACAAACCTTTTCCTGATTCCAGAGTAGCTTTCTGAGGCTATCTCGATAGCCCCTTCCACTGTAGGAGACCGGGCGTTTCTTACTGGTTCAATATTCCTACCTCTATTTTACACTCCTCTACGTCACACTTCATATGAAGAGAGCCAGCCAGCCTGAATGTTGTTGCAGCGTTTCATGGGCTTTGCATTTAAATGTATTATCAGGTTATCTTCAATGAAATGAAGCCTAAACTTTCGCTTCAAGCTTTCTGTTGAGGCTGAGAGAGTCAAGCTGTCGTTAAACCTATTGTCTAGGGATTTAAACCAGTAATATTACAACATTTAGCCACAATTATGTCCCAAGACACAAATGGAAGAAATAAAAACTTTCCAGGGTTGTGCGCAGGGTTGTGTGCTATTTCCTGATTTTTAAGAGGGAATGTATTGAATGCAGGCATAGCCCTTTATGTCGACCCTGCTGAGCTCTACCTCGTGCCTCCTGTGCTTCCCTGATGCTGGATCTGTTAAGCAGTGATGCGACTCCTCAGTTGGTTATTCATGAGGGACCATGGGCACATCAAAGACGGGTTTGACTACGTGGCTGATTGACCGAACTGTTAGTGAGAGAGGGTCTAAGCTTCAGATGTTTGGGTGTAGCGTGCTGTAAATGAAGTTGCATTGTCCCCTTTGAAGAAGAAAGTTAGAAACCAGCATGGGTTTATAATAATTAGTTACGAGGAGCTGTTTGATGCTTGGAACGGTTTACTCGTTTGGATAGCTTTTCATGCCACTTAGACAACAGTCGTTGGTGGTTTGCAGTGCTGACACCTGAGCTGTGTGAAAAGCAGACCCGTTTTTTTTTTTTTTTGGTTTTTTTTGTGCTCCAGGGCTAATAGAGATGCTCGTCTCACCAACAGTGTCTCTCCTGCGCTCCTAGTTTTTTCCCATCCATATGTTCTTTGGAGTCTCTGGGGTATGACGGACCATGGAGCAGATTGCTGGCCGCTTCACGGGGGGAAACAGTTGAGACAGATGGGCACCCATCACACGGCTAAACAGATGTTCAGGTGACTCGGAGAGGACCTGAATGGTAATGGCAGTGGGTGGGAGGTGATGCGGAAGAAGGAGAGTGTTGATGGAGGCAGAAAAAATGAATTAATACACCAATGCAAGGACTCAGAGGCTTCATTAGCAATCCCCTGTCAGCCTGCAAGGTGGGCCAAATGCTTTCCCCCCCTCCCACGGCCCTAAGACGTTGGCTTTGCCTCCCATGCGGTTTCAGCTGCAGCGCTCTATCTGCTCTAGGTCTGATGCCTTTGATCTCTTGATTATTTTTTTTTGCCTAAACGTGGACTGGGTGTCTGAACGGCTCATTGATTCAGCGCCTTAATTCTGACGCACCTTGGGGAACATTCGGAAGCTGAGACTGAACCCAACCCCGCAACCAGAAAATAAAATGTTACCAGGCTGTAGCAAAAATAAAAATGGAAATGCGGAAACGTTTTCGCAGACTCCGTGGCTTCGGGCCAAGCTCGATTAATTCGGAGGCTCGCATCTGACACACATCAGCGCGCTGCAAAAGCAACAGTTTTGGCAAAGTCCTCATTCCCCTACTGTTAGTGAGACCTATTTATCAAATTAAGCTCAATGAAAGTTCTTCGATCTCCATTCCAAGCCCTCCTGCACAAGCCCTTCTCTATTTTCCTGTGCCAAGCTTTGTTCTTTGGTTGCAGGTCTCATATATAATACATGAGGACTGGGAGACTTATCCTATTCTGTCTATACTGACTCTTATTCCCAAGAAAGGGGCTATATTTAAGAGCTGGATGGGCTAGGGTTGGATTCAAGGGAGATGCTTACTTCTACCTAAAAGGTGGCAGTGGTTGAATATGATTAAGGTCCTGAAACAGAATTCAGCACAGTTACTTTAAATTGACTCCTGATGCTTTGGGCCCTCATTATTCCTTGTTGGTAGGTTTTAAATAAAACTGGGCAATGTTTTGGAAATTAAAAAAAATAATAATAATTTTATCATGTTGTTGTCTTTCATTACTACAGCTGGCACCACCTACATATTTGGCAAAGGAGGAGGCCTGATCACCTACACTTGGCCCAACAACGAGAGGCCAAGCACACGGACGGACCGGCTGGCGGTGGGCTTCAGCACCACTATCAAGGATGCCATCCTTGTTCGCATCGACAGTGCCCCACGCCTGGGTGACTACATCATGCTCCACATTGTACGTATTTCTCTTATCCAAGAAGTCCATTGTTTGTTTTTTTCGTATTATTTGTGTGGTATCTCGAAGTCTTTCTACAGTGCTGTGCAAAAGTATTCATATTTGCTAATTGAGTTGATTTCTGACGCAAATTGGTTGCAACAGAGGGGGTAAATAAATGCGTGCCACTAGCCATAACTGATTGATCTATTTAATGTGGAGGAATTGGTTGTCCTTTGATAACATTGGGAAGCTTTCATTAACATCTTTAAATCGACAGTGACACAAACGATTTCTTTTGAAACACAGACCAACACCAGCATGACACACAAAGCATTTTGGTTAGATTTGACTCTCTAATCCTACCAAAACTGGTTTTAGACATTTGTTGCTTCCTCCACATTACGTAAGTCAATCAGTTTTGCATGAACAATAGATTGTTGTATTTCAGTATTATCAGTAACTGGTTAACTTCTGACAGTCTACCATAAACCTGTACCTTACAATAATGGCAGCACAAACTTTTTTCTTTTACTTTTTCTCATACGAACACCACAAGAACAGCACAAATATTACACACACACTTTGTTAACTCTGAAGGATGTGGCTCCACTCAGCTCTACGGGTAGAACCCTACCTGTGGTGGAAAACTAACACTGCCCACCGCCACGAACAGGTGGTGGCAGCATCATGCTGAGGGAATCCTTTGGTTTAGCAGGGACAGGGGAGGTGGTCGGATTCGATACATCAAGGAGTACAAAACGGAAGGCCAGGATTTATTATCACTTCCCAGGCACTATGCACTGCTTTCCATTGGTCTGTCACGTAAAATCCTCCAAAAAAAGTACATCGCAGTTTGGGGCTGTAATGTGACAAAATGTGAAAAACCTCTAGGCGTTTGAATATCTAGGCAAGGCATTGTGTGCTTCATATATTAAAAACCAAGGCAAAGTCAACAAACATACCTCTACATAATTTAAATCCTCATGGCAGGCCTTAGGCCAAAGAGAGTCTGTGTTGTTCAGATGGATGTGTGATTAAGATGTTATGGGGGGGTGGGGGGGGGGGGAGTACAGTACTCACCCATCCACTGTGGCCCCACTCACCATCCTCTGTCAGATAACCCCACCTCCCCGGCACACTCAAGCCAACTCTCAGCATGAATAATAAATGCAGCCCTCCATACATATGCAGCGCTTCTCCCGCATGCTGGAGAAACACGACGGAAAACGGCAGAGCGGCGGGATGAAGTTCATGGGCAGTGGACCAAGCACCCGCGCGGCATCCTAATAGCCTCTCGCTGTGACCTTGTGTGTTGACTCGCGCGTATAAGCATTAACTATTAACATAACTATCAACCCCGGCCGGATGGATGAATGCAGGGGCATCACATCGCCGCAGTGCAAGCATGACGGGGCGGTGTTGGTTGGATGGAGGAGTTGCTGCTGACGGCGTGTGAAAAAAAAAAAGATGATGTGATGACGGGGAGGGTGGGAAGGGGGGGGGGGGTTGGTCTACAGTTGCTAAAGCAGATTGAAAGTCTTTTTCTTCTTAAAGAGCGCCCCACGTCCCCTGAGTGCTGGCCATGTGGCGCAGAAAGGCAGCCATCTGCTCTGCAGAGATGAGGGCCAACAGCAAGAAAGTTCTGAGCCTGCTTTACAGTACAGAATAAAAATGAAGTGCATGTGTCTGTGGGGGGCGGGGGGGGAGGGGGGGTGTTGCATGTATGATTGGGGAGTGAAATGGCATGCATGTAGGGAAAATGATAAAGATATGCAATAAATTGTGTTGGTGATGTGGGAAAACGGCTCCCTACATGGTTCTAAGCGAATGGGTAATTGCGGTAACCTCCGAAGGAAAGAAGCTGAATGCATTTTTAATCCCTGCCTTTTTAGATATCATGGCAGGGCTAGCCACGCAGGATATCTCCTGTAATTTGGTTGCAATTAATGGACGGCGAATGTCTTCATTCCTCCACTCTCGTGTGCTAATAAATGTGCTAATGATGAGAAAAAGACCAATGAAGTTTTCGGCTTGGAACTTGGCTTCTCTTTGCTGCGTGGGTAATGCTGCACTGCTGACATTTTAAATGATTTGTTTGACATCCAGGGGTGGCCATATAAAGAGGGTTTCATTTGATTTGAGCCATAACCGTAGTCCTAGACTGCAGAATAGGTGGCCAAAGGAAGGTACTGTACACCTCCTTTGTCCTGCGATGAGGAGAAATTAAATCAGGGCGGCTAATTTCTTTCCACCCCGGGTGAACAGTTAAGCCGTGTTAACCTTGAGTGAGTGTTTAGTTGTGAATGTTTTACAAGAAAATGACCACCACCTCTTTTCAGTTATTATACTGGCTGATATGTAGGGGGGGGACATGGTAAATTTTGCACCCCTGCTGCTGAGGAAATGTTAGCGCCATAGGCGTATGCTGCAAAAAACACCAACATAAAAAAACGTGTCTATATAGAGATGCTTTAAAATCGGATTCCTGACTACAATGAACTGCCATGAGGTAATCGTTTCTAATGGCGCACATTGGATCTTTGCTCTCAGCAGGGTGAGCTTCGTAATGAATCCGAAGCAAAAGGTTAAAGGCATTAGGCCGGTCGATTGTGGATGTACGTCCAACCAAAGGTCTTGTCATGCTCTGGGCTAACACCTTAACTGTGGCAATTATTAGGGTTGCTGTTGGAGCATCAGCGCACACCAGCCGCACTTTAACGTCCCTGATAGCTGGATGCATGGCAGGGAAATGTCAACAGGAGAAGGAAAACACCTTGAGCAGATTTGCAGATAACGCTGCATTATCAGGGCATGTATGGGACTTTTGTTTAACATGCAAAGCCCTTAGCTGCGAGGAAAGAAAAAACAGAAATCCGAGGGATGAGCTAATCACGGACTCTCTCTCTCTCTCTCCCCCGCTCTCACTCACTCTTTTGCTTTCCTCATTATCTCCTCCCCGTGATTAGCTTACAGCTTGTTTGGCAATCATGAATTAAAATGCTGATTGTAGTGTTTACATTTTAACTGCTAAGAACAACTGCACGCTTGGTTCGAAATCGCAGGGGCAATTTGCGAAGGTGAGCGGGACATTCTGCCCCTGCTGGGCATCTCATTTGTGAGTTCATTTGATCTAAATGTAGAGCGCGCGACTTTGTCAGCTTCTCGGGAGAAACATAACCGCCCTGAAGTAAACGCAACGACGACGCCCTGGACAACGTTTTTTTTTCTTTCAGATCTCTTAAATTGTAGCTGTACAGTATCTGCGACCACTTGCCCTTGCCTGTTTTTTCGATTGCTCACTGCTCCGGGAGTCTCTTCCGGTGGGATGCAATGCTCAAGCACTGGAAAAAAAAAAGAGAAGTCAGTAACCTTGAAAATTCATGAGAACCGAGCTCTGGGTCAAGATTCTAAGTCAAGTCTTTAATCTTTAGGGTGGAGATCTAAGTGAAATCTGATGCCCCTTTCCTTGCACCCTAAGTGATACTTGAGACTAGCCTAAGACCGGAGTTTACATCTCTGACTTATTATCTAGCCAGTCAGAATTGGAAGTCAATGCCTCCCGTGTTTTGGACTGTAGGCACGGAATGAAAATACTGTACGTCTGTGCCAGACAGCACCAAGGCAAAACAATTCTCACTTGCGGAGATGAAAGCAGCACTCGTAGCATCAAGATGACTCGGTGTTATGAAGTTGGATATTAGTTGAATTTATATCATATTAAAACTGCAATGTAGCAGCGGCATGTCATCTGCATAGCTGGGGAGGTTGATGAGACGAGAGGTACTGATGGTAATGGTGAATTTAATTAGGTTTTTCTTGAAGTCAGAATTCCGACTTGGAAGGTCAGAGGTCACTGCATGCCTCAAGTTCAGGTTCACCGTGTGTGCCGTAGTTCGAAAACTGAGGAACAGACTCTTTTATGTGCACATCTGACGTTTTCTGTTTCATTAAGCTGCAGACATACCATTATACGATTTCTATTTTTTTAGAAATTCTATAATGTATAAATGCATGGAATGGAGGGAAATGCATTGCTATTAGTTTGTATAGCTAATAGTGCTTAGCATTTAAAAAAAAATAAGAAAACGACTGGGTTTGAGACATCCAGCCCAAACAGTGTCAACCAGGGTGCGATGTCATTCCCAGGCAAATGGAGGGAAGCATATTAAAGAGCTAATGAGTTTGATCTGGGGCACTGTTTAATTCTCTTTGCCACTCTCAGCTAAACGCAGTTGTATCCCAGCTCTAAAACTTGATTTAAACTTCAAAGAAACTTTTCACTTTATACACAGTTTATTCAGAGTTTATCTCAGATGTCTGTGTGTGTGTGTGTATAATTTAGTTGTCGTTGAAATAGATCTTTCCCAGAGATTAATCTGTGGCACACCTCGTTCCCTCTCACCTTCAGGCACGTTTCAAAACCTCACCGACGACAAACACGGCGATCAGCCAGGCTCCTATTTTCTAATAGAGCACACCCACTCTGAATGTCATTATCCGTGTGAGTTTTCCCCCTCGTGCTAATTCACTGCGAGAAAAGGTGCGGCTGCTGGATAATTGAAAACTTTCACGCAGACGCTGAGAAGCGGGACCCGGGAACGAGCCGAGGCTGCCGCGGGTGGCAAATGCCATGCGACGTCAGATGTGTTGCATCCTTTCTTTTTCTAAATGCACATATGCACATGGGCAAATTTGGATGTGGATTTTTAATGGATTAATGCAGAATCCTGTTTGTTTTTCCTCATTCCTGTCAGCAACCATCCATCACCAGGCCCCCCTCTGTCACTGTGTTTATGTCAAGCAGTGTCTCTTTCCCCATCTGCTTCCCTCGCTGCCCTCTCCTCCTGACAGACCTAATATAAGATGTTTGATGTGTACCTGTGTGCATCAGTGCGTATATGGCCAGCGATGTATTGCTTCTATCACGTTATCTCAACCTCTGCAGGGGGAAAGATAGATATTATCACAGTTATGGCTCATGGCCTCTGATAACATTACAGCTACGTAGTTGACTTTGTTTTCTTTGTTTTTTGTTTGTTTTTTTCTTACCTCCCACATTTGATTCCTACTTCATAGAGCGAGGAACTAGAGGAAAATGTCTTGCACCTGTTTGCTGGGGTTTACGGGGATTTAAAGGGACTTGCAGTACACGCAAGCCCCGGTACTATCAGCATGCATAGCTGAATAACATTTTTATCACTGCCACATAATGAAATGGATGTTTGTTTTTTTTTGCTTGTTTTCTGTTTTTGTTGAACATATATTAGTTTTTAATTTGTTACTTTAAAGTTGTGTCTTTATGGGACTGTGATCAGCATTGTTTTGTTTGAGGTCAATATACTGTACCAGATTGTAGATACAAACTTCCACATTTCTACACTTTTAAAGTAACATATATCTTGTAAAGTTCAACTGAAATGCAAGGTAAGATACAAACATAAAAAAGTGCAATAATATTTATGCATAATATTGCATATGTTGAAACTAAACCAAGTTTTGAGTCCATTTTAGCACAAAGAATTTTTCTTTTTACTTGGAGTCGAGCAGCATCCCACATCTCGGCTTGTTCATTTTTGCCGGCGCTGCCTTTGCAAAAGTTCTCGATCTTTTAGATTGTGAGAAAATCTCTAGTCCAGAACCCATTGATCAGATTTAGTTCTGCCCTCGGATAGGACCGGTCCAAAACATGACCTTTTCTCTTGTGAAGGCATTCATATGTTAATTTGGAGGCATGCTTGGACTCAGGGTGATGCTGAAAAATAAAATCCCTTCTCGTCTCTAGCTGATGAAGGTTTTGGGTCAAACTGGTGGGTATTTAGAACTGATCACCATACCATCTACCTTGACAAAAAAAAAAAAACTCCATCTAAACTAGCGCAGAGCATGATGCTCCACAATGACCCGGCTGTTCTTCTCGGCCTGATGTTGTTTTTTTGTTGTTTTTGTGGTAAACTTACCTCGTGGAATTGTGGTCTAAAGAATAATATTTGAGCCACAATTAATTAGATCTGAAGACTATCAACCTTACAGAACACAAGTTAATTTCTTAATTTTTTTGTTTGATCTTTTAAAGTCATTTTGATCTCAAAGTATTACATTTTGAACCGGTGTAATTTTATAGACAATACAGAGCGAGCCTGACACTTAAGTATTTTTTTTTTCAACAGATGACAGGTCTCGCACTGTTTTTCTAAAAGACAAAAAGAACATCGTTGCTGTTTTTGTTCTTTAGCTTCTGCTCTGACTCACAGTTTTCTGTGCATGTTGGCGCTGCCATTTGACTAACAGCTGACGTGTAGCGCAGTCAATAAAATGAATCATCGGACTAACCATAGTTTCTGGTTAGTCTGCTTAACTGAGTCAATAAACTCTCTCAGACCCCTCGATTTTCAGCGTATTTCTTTACGTTGCAGAGCACCAAGTTAGACCTGACTGTCCAGTGCAATATTGTGCAGAACTGTATCAGTCAAAATGACTTTCCATTGGAACTGTAAATGCTGATGTAGAAGGAAAGTGGACTTCTTCTCCTTCAATTTTCTTTAAGGCAACTGGATTTTTCTTCTTTGGTTCCTTGAGCATTTTGAAACGTTATGGAACATTCTATAAATCCGTCACTCCAAAACAAAAAAAAACAAAAAAAATGCTGCTAAACATCATTTTGTATTAAAGAATAAGTACCTGGCATATCTTGATTTCCTTTTTGCACCCCCAGTTCACACTGACCCAAACTTTTGTACACAGTCTGAATCCCAGAGTGGGATTTCATTGTGTCCTGCTATCCAGACTGATACATTTAGCAATTTGCCCCATATTGCCCTCAAACACTTTTTTTTCCTACTCTGGGCATGTTTCGTAAAGAAGGGCCTGCGGGGCGTCCAGACATCATGCTCACCGGCTGACTTTAAGGCATTCTTTACAGCAACAGTGAAATTGTCAATTTGTAAAGTAAAAATTAGGAAGTCATTGATTATTAGAGACATGAGTGACAAAAACTAAGAGTGGAAAACTATAAAAACTGTAGAGCATTAAATGGTGAGCTTTACACAGAAGAGAATTTTGATATAAAGAACAGTTACCTCCAAATTTGCTTCCCCAGTCACTTCTATAACACATCTCTGTGGAGGTGATTGTTTGGTACTGACGGTAACAATGGACAGAGGACTTAATATTTTAGAATATAGCCTCTTACTGAGAACCTGCAGAAAGCAACTATAGACATAAAAACTATAAGATAAAGGTTTACACCTTGACAAGGAAGCACAAACTCAAGAAAGCAAGTAGATGGCATTCAACTGGATAATATCCGTCCATCCGTCTTCTTCCGCTTATCCGGGGTCGGGTCGCGGGGGTAGCAGCTTCAATAGGGAGGCCCAGACTTGGGCCAGCTCCTCAGGAGGAATCCCAAGGCGTTCCCAGGCCAGCCGGGAGACATAGTCCCTCCAGCGTGTCCTGGGTCTTCCCCTGGGTCTCCTCCCGGTGGGACGTGCCCAGAACACCTCACCAGGGAGGCGTCCAGGAGGCATCCTGACCAGATGCCCGAGCCACCTCAACTGGCTCCTCTCGACGTGGAGGAGCAGCGGCTCTACTCTGAGTCCTCCCCGGATGACTGAGCTCCTCACCCTATCTCTAAGGGAGAGCCCAGACACACTACGGAGAAAACTCATTTCAGCCGCTTGTATCCGGGATCTCGTTCTTTCGGTCACGACCCAAAGCTCGTGACCATAGATGAGGGTAGGAACGTAGATCGACCGGTAAATCGAGAGCTTCGCCTTTTGGCTCAGCTCTCTCTTCACCACAACGGATAATATTTAGATTGAAAATATATTGATTAAATAGAACATGTACCCAACCTGGGACATACAGGGCACAGTGAGTCAGGAGCCTCATGTCAAGTGTCATACCTGCCTTAATTGGTAATTAACTCTTGTGTAAAGAGCCAACTAAATATACTAAAGTATATACAAGTATAAAACATTCTTTAGAGAGAGTGCAAGACTAGATATCTCTTTGGTAGTTTTGCCAGCATACCGATAGAGCAATCGCCTGAGAACGAATGTACTGGGGATCAGTTTTTGTGTCTTTTCTGAATTACTGCAACTTTTTTTTAACCAAAATGGCCCCAAGGCTTCATTTTTTTAAACTTTCGTCTGCGATGCATCACTCAGCAACGGAGACTCATTGACAGTGACAATACATCATCCAGCAACCAGTGATGATCGACACGATAGTAAGTCTAACATTTAGCAGCTAAAAGGCTAACACTAGCAGAAACTTGTTCCATAGTGTGAACTGAAGTCATTAAAGTAATCCACTGACATCAACATGATTACACGGCGTCATTTGACAAGCTTACCATTCCTTGTTTCTTCCTATGCAAGAAGTTTGATTCAAAATGTCTCTAAACGACGACTAGCCTCCTTCTAGTCTCTTCTAGGACAAAGTGATTCCAAATTTTTATCCCGTTGTTTGGTTAAATCCACCCAACGTCTCCAGTTTTTGGCTGTACATGTTCTATGTCAAGCTTTTGAATTAGTTAAAGCTTTATTCTTAAAAAAAAAAAACTAACATTTCTGTACCTATCAGTGCTACATAACAATAGAGAAAAAGTAACCTTGCTTACAAACTGTGCCCTGCTTTTAAAGCGCTGTCACTGACTTTCAGTAAGTTGAAACAGAATCGTGAAAGAACCAGGGAGCGTCGGGTGCAAGTCCCTTCTTAATAATTTAACAGGAGTTTCAACATTCATCTTTACTCCGACAGAAATTAAAAGAACAAGAGCCAGAAGTAGACGCGCTGATACATTTAAACGTACATTACAACAAAAGCCTTTTTGTGTCTCGTGGCTTTCCAGCGCACAACATGCTCCAGTGCACACAAACACATGTAAAACATTCCCTTCTTCTCTTCGGTTCCCCCTCCCTGACTCCATCCTCCTCCTCCTCCTCCTCCTCCCCAGTCACCTCTCCAACACATCTCTGTGCATTTAGAAGCAAACAAACGCGCGCGTATTTCCAAGGGCTCCTTCAACAAATTGTCTCCCCGCCGAGCGCTGCCACGGGCACTTCAGACATGATACGAGAGCTCTCCAGGGACATCTGCCTGTCACGTCAACCAGAGACACTTCGGGGTAGCGGAGCATCACACACACACACACACGACATTTTACCCACTCCGGCCACCGTTCCCGCAAGAACAACAGTAATGAGTGCTGAAGTCGGCACAAACCGAAGCGGCGTCGTGTCTGCGCGCCCGTGCGGTCCGTAGCCCCGGCCTCGGCCTCGCCGATGTATTTTTCATAGATTAAGATGAAAAATTCAATGAGACACAACGAAACCGCGCGCCTGCCTCTATCTCCTCTCCTCTCTGACAGCCAAATCCCGGAGGGACGCCTGTGTTTTCACAGCTTCATGGTAGGACATGAATCCCATTCACACAGTGATGAAGAGACAGAAAGGAAGGATGAGAGAGACAGAGAGTAGAGCATCATGTACGTCGGAAAGCAGAACAAATACACAGCTCCGGTTGGTGGTGGTGGGGTGGGTTTGGGTGGGGTGGGGTGGGGTGGGGGTGGGGAGAACAAGGAAGAGTGGGAGGAAAAGGAGGTATGGGGAGATATGGGTATTTTAGAATTCAGAGCAGGATCAGAGGCAAACTTGGCTCAGATAGGTCTCGGCACCAAGGCACATTGGCTGTGAATTCCAAATTATATGTTGCCTTTCTGACTCGCTCTGACGCCCCAGCAGCCACTCTCCCTCCCCTCACTTCTTCTTATCGCTCCTTCTTTCTTTTCTTTCTTTTTTTCTGCATCAGTGCCACAGTGCTATTGTTTTCACACTAAAGCCTGGATTGAACCCTGGGAGCTGGTCGGTCAATCAGTGTGGATCCATCTGCAGTGCAAAAAGAGGCTCTTTTTTTTTTTTTTTAAAGTCTGTCATAAGGGTCAGACTCACCAAGGTGTGGACGATCGGGTATTATTAGGCCAGCAGTTTTATTTTGTCAGCAAACCTGAAAGTAGTACACATTATTGAAAGGTATAAAACACGCCCGGCAATCTATCGCTTTTCGTAAAGTACATTTAAGAAATAATTAGAATCCCAATTAAAAAAAACAATTGCCGTTTGTTCATTGAAACCCCTGGTTTGAACAGTCACACCCACTTCCTTTAGTATATATTTCTGTACTCAAATACCCATAAAATGATCTTTGAAGATTATTTCATGCTCCTCATTGACTAGTTTATTAGCTGCGAGTGGATATTAGAGATGGTCGTCCGATCATTTCTCTCTTCTGTTTCAGTCTTTGGGATTTCAGTCAAAAGTGTAAAACTGGTAAATCACCAAGTGGTGGTGTCAACATTCGCAATATTAAAATTCAAAAGAGGAACCTGGAGTAGGACTGCCCTACCCTCTGTTGTAACACCCCTGGGCCAGCAGCATCATGCATCCTGTGTCTGGATTTGAAGACAGAGAATGTAATTTAAAATTTTTCTATCTGGGTGCCCTACATCATGAATAGCACGACACAGCGATCTGTCTCTTAGAGGGCATAGCTAAAGCGTGTCTTTGTTTTTGGCTGTTTCTGGTGTGAAGTGTGGATCTCAGCTGGGGAAATACTTCTTTGTTGCACTGATGTCAGGAGCAAGGTGCCATGTGTCGTTGGTTTGGGCACTGCATGCTGGTAGGTTGGCTAAGGGCCAGCTGCCCTAATCCTGACTCGTGGAGCAAAAAGGGGGCTATATCCTTTTATAATGTCTTGATATGCGGTCTGTGGTAATTTACCAGAGTGTTTCAAATTCTGACTTTGGGAGATCGTTTACCCATGTTTTGGGGAGGGTAACTGAATGTGCATTTGGACAAGGTTTCAGATGCCAACAGTCGGTTGATAACCTGACAGGTCCAGTAGGGCTGGGCAATATATTGATATTTTTAAAATATCAAGTTTTTTTGAATAGATATAGGATGCGACTATGTCATTCATATTGAGATGCTCTGTGTTGTGTTAGGATTATACTTTTATTTATTCCAGTAAGTTATTTTTTAGCCGTTTCTAATATTTATCTACAGCTGTTTGCTAAAACAAAATGTGCCTGTGAGACATTTGGGTTAACGCTTTGATTCCGAGATGCCTTTTTAATGATTACTTTATGAAGACAAAAACATACCGGGGTAAACATCGCATATCAACATTCCGAGATATTATTTTTGGTCCATATCGCCCAGCCCTACGTCCACGATTGGCAGGATTGCCAAAGGCAAAACTGTAGGTACAAAAGTGTAGTAGTAAATAAACTGCAACTTAGTTTTTTTTTCCAACCACATGGACATTCGTGGGTTTGTCTTAAACAGAACTGCGAAATAGTTGTAAGATGTTGAAAAGTGAAATAAAACACTCAGTGGGTTCAAACAGTATTTTAGATGTGATTGCCTTCAGGTTACGGTGCAGCACAGCTGCCAGGGCGAGCACCAAGTCATATGCATTCTCTTCACGAACGAGATAGCTTTGGGGGGGAAAAACACAAGATAATCAAGTTTAATAGCTGGAAAACTTAGAGTTGGTCAAATTAAAACCATCATCCTAAAACATCTAAAGTAGTTAATTAAGGAGCATGAACTGGCAGTGAAAAGGTTTGGGAGGAAAAGTATTTGACAAAGAACTCATTAATGTGGATGCTTCTGCGGATCTATACAGGCGGTCACTGAATGAAAGTTCTGGTCTAAGTGCATCACGATTTCCTTAACCATGAAGTAAACGTTCCAGATGTTCAGTAATCCATATATGTTTTAATAGTTCTTTGAGACCTATGCAGTGTGTTATGAGAAGCTTCTTTTTTCCTCGTTTTTTTTTCTTTCTGTATTACAATAAAACAGCTGCTGGTTGTTGTTGTTGTTGTTTTGTGTGTGTTTTTAGATAATTTTTCTCCACCAAAATAACAACCAAGCTGCTTCTGTTCAGTGACTGGGGTACTTGGACTGTTTTGTGATTGGTCAGAAAATGTGTTCTATTAGGCCATTTAAAAACGTTCTTCATTTAACAACCTAGACCTCATCACGCATTTCAGGCACTGCTAAATGTCACGCTCCTGTTTAATGGCAATAACGCATTCTTCAGCTGATCTTTTGTTCTCTGTTTACCGCGGACGACGAGCTCTGCAAAACTCCGTTATTATGATCGCCGCCGTAAATATATTCAGACTGTTCTTCCTTTAAAGCTTGTTGCGAATGTATTCAGTGCAGGGACACTCTATTTTGCTCTTCACTTGCCTGCTATAAGACAGCCAGCTAAATCAGCGCCACATATGAAAAGTGGACACACAAAGGGACAATTGCTTCAAGTTTTGCACCGGGGAGGAACTACGTCTGGCAGAAACGTGCGTCGTCGTTAAAAAGCCGTCATGCACAGACGCAGTTTTCTTCTGTGCCTCTTTATCCCAGGTTATGTTGTTGGAGAATAGATCTTGTTTGCATGTTTGCTTTAAGACGGCAGGAGGTGCAGTAAAGCGATTTATTTTTGGCAGCTTTATATATATAGTGGGGCTGTATTTTTTTTAACTACTCGGTTTGCGGCTCAGCTAGATTTCCCGTCCATTCAGCTAATCATCCACGTTCTGACACTTGTGTGACTCCACAGTCTCTTCTAGTAAACATCTAAAGACATTTTTTTTTACTTACACAGGCATTTGCTTAAGCATGTTTTGTGTTTTTAAATCGTTTTTTGCTCCCGTGAAGCACTTTGTGATATCGATGTCTGCGAACGGTGCCATAGACGTAATATTTAGCTCACTTACTTTGCTTACAGAACTTATTTGCTTCTGTCACTCTCTCAATGCCTACGGAGGAAAAACCCGCATCCCGTGGGGTGAACTGCCCACAGCGATCCAACAAGGACGAAACATCGGCATCTGAAACGGATTAGCGGCACTGCTGGGACCAGATTAGCTATGATTATAGGTTTAAGAAAGGACCGGTAATGTGGACCCTTTAAATGTCTGTTAACGATTTAGCACGGTGTGGCATCTCTGACTTTTCGTCCCTGACCACATTCTCGACCTACGGCAGAAAATGCCCCTCTTGAAGCGGTCGGATACGATTTTTAAAAGCATTGGACATCTCAGGCGCACTTTGAATAAAATTATGGTTCTACCTCTTGTTTATCATCTGTAGCAGTGATTTTGAGGAATGCAAATGCACGTCTTCAACTGTAAAATATATAAAGGAAAAGGAATTAAGAACGTGTAACTTTCCTTCGACTTTGCAACCATGCACCAATTCGTGTTGGTTTATAACGTAAGACCCTGTAAGATACTTTAAGTTTGGCTTGTAATGCGGCAAAAATGTGAACATTGAAAGCATAGGGAAACTTTTGCATTCGACTGTGCCCCCCCCCCCCCCTGCAAGGCTCACCATCAACATGTTAGAGCCACTCTCTGCTCCCCTGCCAGCTCTTACCTAAACTGCCAAGCAGTTGGATGGGGACTGAGGAATGAAAAGAGAGGGAGGATAGGGATAGAGAACAGCAAATATAAGAAAGAGATTCCCATTTTAGCAAATCGACTCCCTTTCGGATTATCGACGAGAAAGTGAAGGGGGGGGGGGGGGTGACGAATTGCAGGTCTGCTGAAGTGATAAACGTCAACGTTAGAAAATAAATCTAGCTGGGGAAAAAAAAAAAAAAAAAACAATCTGTCGTCGGTGTCGGTGACGGTGCGGCAGATTGGCTGGCTCTCAGACGCGACGTGAAGACGCACGAACGCCACCGCACGCGCGCACTCTGCAAATGCATTCAGCGAGGATTAAGCACCTGCTGGTTTAAAAAAAAAAAAAAAAAAAAAAAAAAAAAAAGGAGCAGCAAGAAGTTGTTTTTCTTTCGCGCTGATAAAAAAAAATGAGGGGATCAAATTGTGAGTGCGAAGCTCCTTCACAGATGGAGTGACTGTGAAAGAAAGATATTTTACTGAGAGCGAGTTTGTGTTTATTTAATCCCCCCCCCCCCCCCCATCCTCCTCCCCACTATTGACTCTCTCCATGACAAAGCTCTATTGACAAGGAGACAAAAAAAACTATATCACTTTTTTTTTTTCACAGTGGAAATCTGCAGAACACCGGTCCATAGCCGTAAAAGATATTTCCTACCAGGCGTTTCTTCTAAAGAATTATTCTGAGCACTGAAGGTTATAGAGAGTTTGTCATCGTATTATTGATCCCCAGAACGTTTTTGGCCGGGCAACGAGGCAGACGGCCAAGGACGAGACAGCGGAGTATTCCTACCCTACATCTCTTTTTTTTTTTTTTCTTCTGCCCCTGCATTGCTTCCGGCCATTTTCCTTGTCCCTTTATTGCGCTGGGGAAAAAAAGAAAGGGGAAAAAAAAAAAAAACGGTCTGTTTTTAGTGAAAGATCCAGTTTTTCAGAGCACTCTGTCTCTTGGCAAACATGCGCTCGCGGAAATAAGACCCATTTCCGTTTCAGGAGAGATTACGCTCTCACCCAAATAGATTCCAACCTGACCGAACGTCCCCGGCAATCAATAGGATTGTGACCCTATTATCCTAATGACATATTTCAGGAGGCTACTTAGAGTATTTCCTGCTTCATTTAGACTCTTGACACAGGATGGTGGAAAGAGATCTGCTGATAGCTGCTGACTTTAATAAACACATGGTCCTCTTGTTCTTGTCAATGTTTCTTTATGTACGTCAGTAGTATCTAATTTACTTGGACTAGCAAAAATTACAACATGATTTTCACTGCTCTACACTTTATGTGATTGAGTTATTTGAAAACTATGACTGCATTTTTAGTATTGCAAAAAAAAAAAAAAGGAAAAACAGCTAAAGATGTGTTCTATCAGCTCTTTATTGTTGTATATTGCTGGAAAGTCAATTAATAACAGAAAGCAGACAAGCCTTTTAGCGGTAAATGAAAATTCACCTCACTCTTTTCTTTCCTTTCTAATGCTATGTTATACTTTTATGCTGGGCGGAGTTTTCGTCCAATATTGCCCTGTATTTAGCTCCGTCCATCTTACCTTGAGCTCTGACCGACTCCTCTATCCTCGCTGAAGGAGAGCTTCCCCACAGCATGATGTCGCATCCACAACATTGTGGTGATCTGCGGTGTTAGAACGTTTTTGTCTCATTTAATATTGTAATTAGGTGACTCCTTAAGGTATCAATATCACAGAGTCTATACTTTGTAGAACCGCCATATTTTGCTGGACCCTGAGCAGGTCCTTTTAATATAGAGTTCTGAAATTCACACGGCCTCATCGGTGCGCAACAGATCAAAAACCTCAGAAAAAAGAAAATTGTTGTGATGGGCCCTTTACGAGTTTTATTAGTGAAATGATTGAAAGTGCTGTGTTATTGTCCTTCCACTTCACTGTCAAGTGTTGTAAAATCCCCCCGAAATACATTCACATTTGTGGTTCTCTTGACAAAATGCGAAAAACTTCGAGGGATATGAATGTTTTTGCGAGGCCTCTAAGTCATACAGTGCTCTCAGAAATCAAACATAGCAACATTGTGGCTTCCAGGAAAATTTAGTCTTCTCATAACTGCAGGTGGAGTTTTCCCATGCACCCAAAACGATTATCTCGCATTGGCCTTGTGTGATTTCCCATAATCTTGCGTGATCTTGCGTGATCTCGCTTGTCATCTTCAGCAAAAGATCAGTCTGACTATAATGAATCATGTTATCTCAACATGATTAAATTTCATAAACGTAAAGTTGTTGAATTTCTTGTTTATCCAACATGATTTTATCACGTTCTCGTTTGAAACATGAAATTATTGTGTTAAAAGTACATGATATTCTTTTATCAATGTTATAAGCTCTGAAGTTCCTTTTTTTGAGTGTACATGTCTATGGATATTTAAATGCTCTGTTGCTTTTTGTTTCTGTCCCCCTAAACTTCTGTTACATTAACTGACTTTAGCAGCTGGTTGCTGAGCTGCATCCGTTAAAAAAGAGCAATAATACAGTAATGCCCAATCAGCAATTACAAAATGGTGTATTTGTTCAGATTAGAGCTACCTGAGATAGCAATTAGCATTCTTCAAGATACTAAAGAGGACTTGAAGCAAGCAGAGTTCATTCCCAGCCCTTTATGTGCAAACAGACCAAGCAGCAGTTTATGTCTTTATTCAAAGTCAAGGTCCTCAAGTCTTTTTGCACAACTAATAGCTGTTGAGTACTCCAGCAGGCTTTTATTCTCTGGATTATTGCTGTCCTTAAAATTAAAGGTACCTGGTTCATTGGGATCTACAGAGAGCGCTACATTTTACCTTGTCTGTTAAGGTGTTTGCAACTGAATCTAGTGCAGCTATTTATGTTTTTATGTTTTCAAATGGAGTATTTTCTACAGAGATGGATACCATCATCCTTTTCATTGAGCAGTTCTACTATACAGTGGATCTGTTTATATATTTTTTAAAACTTTTATTGATTCAGTTTCAGCATTGATTCTTTCTAAGTTTGATTCTTTCAGCAGCCACAATCTTGACTTAGTCGTTTTTGTCCCATTCTGCCTTACTTTCTTACCTTCGCTCAAGTGGCTCAGATTTTGGAGACATGCCTTGTCCCACACCCTCTTCTGATTGTCCCACGCATCGTCAGTGAAATTTTGTTCTCGACTCTTGCTGGGCTATTCCAAAACTTGAATTTTCTTTCGTTAAGGTCCTTCTTTTTTTAATGTTAATGCTTGGATCAAAACTGACTGGTCTTAGAATCATTCATGAGCTAATCCAAACTGAAAGAAATCATGATACTGCCACTCTGCTATGTTTCACTATGGTCATGATGTTCTTCTGATTGTGTGTTGAGATGTAGTTTTATTTACACACACACACACACACACACACACATGCATATATCTATATGTATATATCTATATATATATATATAGATATATGTATGTATATATATATATATATATATATATATATATGTATGTGTGTGTGTGTGTGTATATATATGTATGTGTGTGTGTGTGTGTTTGTGTGGTAAGTGGTGTCTATCACCAGTGGTAAATGGAATTGAAGCAAGGTAGACCTACATCCTGTATAGGTCACCACAGGGCAACAACAACAACACACAAAGGATATATATATATAGGATGTATATATGTGGGGTGTTTTATATATATATATATATATATATATATATATATATATATATATATATATATATATATAACACCCCACATATACACACACAATGTTATGGGGTGTTTTTTAAATACCTCCCTCTTGACTGATACTGTACAGTGACATAATTTGATCCTTTGTAACCACTATGCAAGCTATGGTTTAAGCTTAAAGATTCAAGAAAAGCTAGGACTGGTCCGTCTGATTCACTAGAAATCATAATAGGTGTTTTTATGCAAGACGCCCAACTGCTGGATCTATTTAAAAAGGTGCTGGAGTGAAGTATTTGTTTAAAGGTGCCTTTGTAAAAAGGCTGCCTTTGTTTTTTTGTTTTTTTTTACATTTTCCTTCTGAAGGATTTTGAATTTTTATGTCATAATTAGGGTTTAAACTATTCTGGAATGATGTATCTTAGTTTCAGTTTTTACTTCACAAAAACCCTGGCCTTTCAACGGAAGGGTGTCCAGACTTTTTATATCCACCGCAGGTGTAAGTACTTGATCTTTTGTAAGACTTTAAACGCTTCTTGATTAAGTTTTACTCACACAGCGAACATTTGACGTTCCATTTTCTTCCATTTGCTTCTTTTCAAGAAACATTCAGACGGGATAAATGATTCATTGTTTTTGACTTTTAACTGCACTCCACCTATTCATGACTAAAAGTCAAGCTATTCCGGGCTGAGCTTCACTGATTTCACTGTTTATGAAACATGGGAGCAGACAGTCGAAAGCCGGCAAAACATGCAGGAAATCTTAAAGTCAGATTTCCTTTAAGATTATGGTAATGTGTGCACATATGAAGTGAAACAGGGCCAAGGCTCATCAAGCGAGCCCAGCGGTTGCCAGTTGTGTGCGTGGAACTGGTTCACCCACGCCCTCCAGTTCCTCCTCGCGGCCATGACAGTAAGTCAGCACAAAGATGACAGATGTTGAGGACAGCTCCCGTGACCCTTCCGCTCCCCTCGCTCCGGATTTCACCAGACCTCTTTGATAAAGTCGGTTTGAAGGCTTGAAGAGCACATGCTTAATTCATCCCATGTTATCTTTAATTCATTCCCCATCTCGCTGGAACATGTCAGACAACGCAAGAGAAGGGAAAGGAGAGACATACTTTCCATGAGTTCTTTGATGGTTTAAATCAACACGTTCTAAACTCCATCTCATCTTTTCTCCTGCTTGACAAGCAGCATTGTTCGTTGAAAGACAATGGTCTTTTTTTCTATAAAACAATACCTGCTGTGTTGCTACAGTTTACCGAGGAAGAAATCGCAGCTGTTTTACAATGTTCCCAGTTAGACTAGCCTAACCCGCACATTTTACTGGCTGCTCTCCAGCAGGTTTCTGCCTGGACAGCAATTAACATCATTCGGAGTGAGGAGGGACCTCATGACTTATTACACATGCTTTTTGCTCTTAAAGGCCTCTAGGGGGCCCCTCTCCTCCTGTGTGTCAAATGCAGTCACTTGGCACATTGCACAAGTTGGATAACATTCTAATTATAAAGTCACCACTTTAAAAAAAAAAAAAAGCTTCCCGCTGACCCAGCAGGGATTTTTTTTTTTTTTTTTGCAGAGTGTAGAGTATTTGGACTTATAGCTGCTGTGAGGTGATAGTGTAAACATACATATAAATATTTGATTGTCTATACCATTTTCAATAACATGGGGATAAAGAAAACAGACAAATGATTAAAGGCATGAAAAAATATTTTATTAACATGCAAACTCACATTTTTCAATTTCAACATGGAACATGTTTTGTAGTCTAGTTAAATAAGTGTGCAAATAAATAAGCATTAAATAAATGCTAAATAAGCATTATATAAATGCTAAATAAATAACTTAAATATTACACATGCCTAAAAGCATGCTACCCACAACTAATCCCACGGCGTTAATGTGGAGCACCTTCAGTGATATATTTAATGCATTAAATTAAAGTTTAGGTGACCAAATTGGTTAAAAAAAATCTTTTTTTATTTTGATTATCTTTGAGCATTAAAAATTATTAGATTAGGAATATAAAATACAAATATCTCAGATCTAATAAGGAATAACATTTGGTTAATCAGAATCATAAACTGTTTATTTGGCTAAGTTTGTCTCCACAAAGACATTCACCATAAATATACAATCTTAAGAGGAGCTTAAAAAAAAAGAAAAATATGTACAGCTACATGTGTGTACTCAAGTTAGAATAGTGCAAATGTGTTTATCTGGTTTCAGAGTGGGGTAGCTAACTACTTAGGCTGTAAAGTGTTCATTGTGTTCATCAGGGAGATGGCCTGGGGGAAGAAACTGCCTCTGTGGCACCTGTTTTTCTTTTTTTTTTTTGCAAAAGGCGCTCCATAGCGCCGACCCGCAGGCAAAAGTCTCAAGGAGAATTGAAGAAAAGCACACAGCAACACAGAAAAACATCAAACTTATGAGAGGGAGCATGTTACCGCGTCGGATATCCACGGCGCCATCTTAAATCTTAGCACAAAATTCACATTTAATATACAACATTATGTAAAATCCTTTCTATCTTCTTCTCGGAGCTCGCTTGGTTTAGACATTGATTCAGCAAAAAATATGCAGACGTAGTTAGCTTTGCACTCTTCTGGACTATGTCTATCTTGTACTCTGTGTTCGTCAAAGTCATTAATGAACACAGAGCACAAAATGAACATGTCCAAAAGAATGTTAAGCTACTTAGATAATTTAGTCCTCACTGACCAACTTGGTCCTTAAATATTGGAGGAGCATGTGTTCTTCTCTTGCATGGGTTCCCTCAGTTTTTTCTAACCATGGAAATATGGTGCTGGTTTAATTAACTTAACTTTTTACCATGTTTGTAACTTAAACTTTTTTAATGATACCTTGCTAGTGATGTGCTTTTTAACAAAACTGTGTTTTATTTAAGTAATGATTTTATCAAATTTCTCATTTATTCATTTATTATCTTTGTGATCTTATGGAAGAGTAGAATGCATGTCTCTGTCCCATACAAATTCCTCCCAAGGGAGACATATGAAAGGACTTTGACTCTCAGGTAACACTAGATTGCAGTAACCAATAAGAGAATAGCCAATTTCTAGTTTCATCCTGTGGAAAAACATTTAATAAAGTCTGAACAGGTCATTAGTTTAAAATGGTGGTTTGTGAAGATCGATGATGCTCCTTAGTCTCTTCTCTAACCTAATAAACTGTCACAGGTTTTGACCCAGCCTGTTTTAGGTTTCATCTGAATGTCTTGTAAACATTTGTGTGTCCTAGTACTAGTTACATACAGTATATCACTTAAGGTTGTGCAGTTATCTAAACTCATTGTGTATCCTCTGCTAAAAGGATCAGGCATGGAAAATTTATAAAAAATATGTTAGCATGCAGACCGCGGAGGTGATGAGCTCAGCTTTAGAAGGGGCCCATTAATCAAATTCTACTTTGGGCCCTAAACAACCTTGGACCCGCTTCGGTTTGAATTTTTGATACTACATGGCGTTTTAAACCCAGATTTTTGTTGAATAATACAGTTTGCCATAACCTCAAAGGTTCCTCATACTTTTAATGTAAAATGTAGAAACATCTGCCCCCTTAAGCGGTTGTTACGTTGTGCTTTGTGTTCAACTACATCAGGACCGGATGCGATGCCATACCACGTCTGTGGTTGACTTGCTTGCCATATTCTTTACTTTCATATTTAATGGTTGAAGCACCATCCGGATACATTTCAGATGTGTATTATTTGATACTCAGTTAATCACCCATTAGGCCAAGCCATGAGTTTCACTTTCAGGCAGCCAGGATCCCAAGGTGAACGAACTTTCATCAGTACGGACAGAACATTTGTGCCGTGTTGCATTGGACTAAATATAGTTATTAGAGGGTCGTTGCTGCAATATCAGGGCGACAGTTGGGTAAACGCTGCAACAGCAACGCATTGACGCGGTACGCATGCCGTGAAGGAGCTGCGGGCTTGACTCTGCAGAATTTTGCGACATGTCCAGAAAGACACAGCCTTACTTGGCCGGAGGTCTCATTACGTATGCTAAGTGCCTGAGAAGGCGATGCTGGGGCGTTGTTTTCCAACGGCGGTGAGCTTCCTATGGTATTGAAATGCAGAGCAGATATACATTAATATGATGGCGGTATCATAATTTACTGGCTGATTAAAGTTTTTTTTTTAAATGGTGCCATTTAAAGGGACAAATGTGTATGTTTGCCATTAAATGAAGAATTATCTGACAACCCCTCCTCTATCTTATCTATGAAATAATGCTCAAAGAGGGGCTTTCTTAGCAATTTTATTCTATAACCTGTTTCCACAGACTTGAGGAATGGATGTGAAGGCCTGCCTCTGCTTTGCATGGCTTATTCTGGTATCCACCCCCCCAATACAACCCCCTTACCGTCATCCTATGACTACTGTAACTTGTTCACAGTCCTGCTTCAGTGAAGCACAAGCTGACAAATAGCAGGAGGGAGGAGTATGGCGGATGAGATAGGGCACAGAGACAGAGGAGGCAAGGGAGAAATAATGTTGATAGGGACGAGCAGCAGACAAAGGATGGAGATATGGAGGGGGGGCAGAGATAGAGGTAGAGAGAGTCGGTGCAGTGTGTCTAATCTCCCTTCAGGGGCGCCGCGCCGTCCGTGACAGATAAACTCGCCCGACAGCGAGCCCGAAATGACAGCACCCAACTTGGCCCAGGATGCTCCCCAGCATCTGGCAGAGAGGAGGAGGCTGCTCCTGGTTAGCGTCCAGCTCTGGTGGGAAGGGCAGGAGTGCTGTAGACGGCAGGGGGGGGGGGGGGGGGGGGGGGTTGCTATTGTTAGCGGAGCAGCGAAAACAGGGAGGTGAACAAAAAAAAGTGTTGGCAGAGTGATGTGTCCCACAGATAAGACAGAAGCAACAGGAAGTCCCGTTGTTGTTGAGGATTTTCTCGATCTCTTCCTCTGTTGAAGGTTTTTCAGATCAGCTGTGTCCAGGCGAATAACGATGAATGGTATTTGTGGGGGTTTTCATAGAGATCAGAATCGGCTTTATTGGCCAAGATTACATGCATAAATAAGGAATTTCACTTTGAGTTCAAGAGCTCACAGCATACAGACAGTGTAAATATAATATAATATAACCTTTTTAAAGGAAATTGAAGGATAAAATGAGCAGTGGTGTACACGTATTCATATGTACAGCTAGTTTTGAAATAGAAAGACCAGAAGTTGTTGCAGTGCATATATGCTTATTTTATTTTCCAGCTGTCTAATCAGACTGAAAGGTGTTCATTGTCTCCATTAGAGAAGAATCTTGGGGGGGAAAAATGTCTGAGTGGCGTCTGGTTTTTGCAAATATCGCTCTGTTTTGCCAACCTGAAGGTAAAAATCTAAACGGTGTGTATCCAGGATGTGTGGGGTCTGCAGAGATCTTAGCTGCCCTATTCCTGACTCTGGACAAGTCCTGGATGAAAGGAAAGGTCAGCCAGATGATTGTTCCTGTTGACCTAATTGTTCATTGTAGCCTGGACCTGTCGTGGCTGGTTTTTGTGCGAGAGAACGTGCGTCCTCAGCCTCACCTGTGGCTGTCGGTCAGTCAGGAAGCCGGCAACCCACTGACGGGTTGCCACCCTCGGTGGGAGCTGTGTGAGCTTCTGGTGGAGGATGTCTGAGTTGATGGTGCTGAAGGCTGTGCTGAAGTCCACAGACAGGATTGCGGCGTACGTCCCTGGGTGGTGGAGGATGAAATGTCGTCCCAAATTGACTGGATCATCTGCCGACCTGTTTGCCCTGCAAGCAAATTGGAGGGGGTCCAGCAGGGGGGCCTGTAATGCCCTTCAGATGCGTCAACACCAGTCGCTCTACAGATTTCCTGATCCTAGTCTGCAGGGCAGCCAGTCTTGGGTCATTTAGTCCCATTATGGGGCGCTTTTTGGGGAACAGGATGATGGTGGGACGCTTAAAGCAGTAGGGAGCCTCACGCAGCTCGACAGACTTGTTGAAGATCAAAATAAAGATGGTCACGAAACTCAGATTTGAGGTGGTACTGGACAAAAAATAAATAAATTCCTGTTCTTTTTCATGCTTCCTTAAAAGCTGTGTTGAAAAAACATCGTGAAGGCGAGGAATGGGGGAATCTTTTTCAGAACAAGTTATTTTCCACCATGTATTTACCTTCATGGTGGCTCTCCTGTAGACGGGTTTCAGTATTAAGTCTCTGCTCCTGGAGACAAGGTGACCAATATTAAATATTTGACTCTGTGCGAGCATGTGCCTTTTCACAAGCGGTTATGAGTAGACATATTTAGAAGCAGCAGCACTGCTTGGACCGTGGGAGACCTGCCGGATCGCTGTGACATTTAGATAGAAACTCTCACTTTCTCGGCAAAAAAGAAAATATATTTTTCATTATCTTTCGCCGCCCTCTGTGTACCTTCACGTAGTCATCTCTGAACAGAGAAAGATCAAGAGGCGTGTGCATTTACATACCTGGACAGTTGTGGTGAAAATAATCTGTTTTCGTCCCAGGGTTTTCCTTACCTGGGTGTAAAAACATTACCTGGCTTTATTCAAGTCTAGCATTGCTTAAATCTGATTGCAAGTATACAAAAACACAACAGATTCCAAGCTGTAAATGTTGAACTAAAAGAAGCCAAACTGGGAAAGGTTGTCCATGAAAACATCCATCCTATTAACCAATGAACAGCAGTAGTGACTACCTCTATAAAGGTGGAAAGATACCTTAGTAGAAAACAAATGGGTTGCTGACCATCAATCTCAGAAGGGTTTTAGGGCCGTTTCTAATTTGTTGTTAATTCTGCAGTTTGGAATAGTATTCAGAAAAAATAAGCATTTGAGACAGTACCCAATCTCCCTACAATTGGAGATCCCTGAAAACCACTCCAAGGTGAGATCGTGCTCAGAGAAGCTGCAAAAATCTGAGGGCTCTATCTCAGAGACCTCAGTAATGTTAAACGTTGAAGTCCATGACGCGGTTTGAAACAACGCTGAACGAGCCGTGCCTGTTCGGAAAGACTGTCAACAGAAAGCCCATTCTTTCTAAAGAATGAACTACAACACCTGTGGAGCCTTGTCCTTGATAGAGAAGGAGACCAATGTGAAGACAGTTGTCCATAATTCACAGTGGGCAACGCGTTTGGTGAAACACCAGATCATCAGAACACACCAAAGTTCCCAGCGTGGTGTTGGAGGGGTGTTTATCTTAGCTAGTTTTGCAGCTAAAGGATGAACTTTTCTAATTGTCTGCTAATCTAATGGCTTAAGATGGAAAAAAGGACCCTTAAGTATATACCCTCTGTATATCTGTCAGGCTCAATGAACTGAAGCAATGTCAGGAAGGGAAGAAGAAGATTCCTGCACAGGGATGCCAGGTTAAAGGTGGTTCTGCAAGCTACTGAGTCCCTGAGCGTACTTAGTTATTCTAATAAATCTACGGACAGTGATGAGAATCGTCTTTCTCCCGTGATTCCATATGTCTTTACCACTATTGGGTCACGTCTCAAAGAAACAACTATTTCATTTCAGCATCCTTCCTGTGTGCTGAGATTCACAGCAAAAGCACTCGTGAGCTGGTCTGACCATCTCTCCACCTATTAAATCCTGAAAGCCACTAATAAATGCAGCAGCTCCCCGTTTATTGTCCATTTTGACATGCTCACAACAGCGACGCTAGCAGCGGCGATCACGCATGCAAAGCGGCCAACGTGCGCGGAGCCATCGGCGTAATCAATCGCGCGGCGTCGCTGATTAACGCTAATGGTGTTTCTCGGAATTTCGCCGGCGTCCGCCTGCATTCCAATCACCTAAATTTCATGCCTCTCTCTGCAGGCCGTCCCGTTAATTGTGGGAGAGGAGCACGCCGATGAGCGCTATCTGCTGAGCCTTTGATATGCACTTATCTTTCAGCAGTTTCATATTAGGGGGAAGAAAATTGCCTTTAAAAAATGACTGGTGCCTTGTTACTATTGGGCCAATTAATTTCATGAAAAAAAAAAAAATAATGCCCTTTAGAAATAGGAAAAATAATTATGGAGTATAATTGGCAGGGAAAGACAAGCGCACGAGGGAGGGCGCCAGTAGTCATGAATGCAAATCTGCTATAAATTTGTGGCCCATAAATGAGACTCAATGATCTTTATTTTTCAGTGTGAGGGAGGGGCGTTTCACAACAGCTTGGCCTAAAAGTGTCCAAAGCAGTCCAGAAGTAGGTCACTTGCCTCAATGTTCCTTGAAGTGGGAGAGACAGGCCGACCCAGATTTCCTCCTGGTGTTTTTTTTATTTTTTCAGCCATTTTAGGTCCTGGCTATACATGTCTCCATTTCAGCGCTCCCCCCCTGTCTCTTTGTCCAGATTTCCAGCTCTTCCTCCATCACTGGAAAACTGCAGTGGCACATTTAGACATGCAGGTGAGGGTCATTGTATGCTGTTTGAAGATATTTGCCTTCTGCAGTTCGCTTTTTGCTCCTCGGCTGATCGTCTACTAATCACAGTAGCTCGAACTTTAAAGATTGTTCGCAATCCTATTTCATCAATCAGCAGATTCTCTGTTTATGCCTTCAAAGGGAGTGTGGTGTGCTCTCTGTTAATTTACCTCAGCTTTTTAATGCGCCGGATGCGGTCATGAATTAGAAATGAATGAATGCTAAGCGAATCTTGGACAGTGGACCGGTATCAAGCTGATATGACAGCTCATACACACAGAGATGGCATATGGTGCTCAGTGTGGATCCTGAACCATCACCACGGGAGAAAATTTCTGTCTGTTGCTGCTCTCTGCTAACACATATACCCTCACATACCTTAGATTACTTGTTGGGATGATGTGTGAAGCCAGAGCGTCTTGTAATCCTGTAAAAATGGCTTTCTTTGGACTGCCCTCTCGCCCCTTTTTGGTCCACTCCCTGACCACAGTAGCATGTTTCTGCAGCTATGAAATGGAAATTACGAAAGTGGACAAGCAGGCGACAAATCCACTTTGCCCTCTAACGCAATTTCTTTAATTTGATTTAAATGCCTCGGAAATAAGATCTCGGCTCATATAAGCACTGCAAATTAAGCTTACTTGGTATTGGATTACCAACGCAAATGGGTTTTTAAAGCACTTTCATTATAAATATGTATTAATGTTTAGAGATCTTGTGGCACACTTGCAATCGTGCTGTCCGGTTGCTGTCGACACGTGATTCCATCTAATGAATCAAGTCTAGATTGCTTTAGGTTTGAGGCTCTGTTGTATTCATGCATAACGTCTCATCTTGAAGCAGGAAGGGAAGTTGTTCTTGAGTTTTCGTTAACAAATTCTGCTCCAGCTTGAATGACGTGGCTTGGTTTACATAAGGACTGTATTAAGACCTCACCACTTCTAATTTGTTTATCTGGGACCATTTTGACACTTTAGAAAAATTGAAATGGTTAGTGACAAGCAAAAAATGAACAATCTGTAATGATGCTGAAGTTGGCCCTGCTTCAAAGCTCTGGTGCTGAACCGGGGGCCTGTTCTGTAGTTTCTGATGAGTGTGGACACGTCTGAAAGGCCATGGTGGGTCAAACTCGAGGTGGATAATTGTCAGAGAATAGAGCCTCTTTAAAGCTATAGTTGGTAATCCTGTTCAGCAACACTTTTTATTATACTAGGTAAAATGGTCCTTCCATCCTTGTTAGTCTCCACTTGCTGGCTGCGCATGTGCACTTCTAATGTTTATGTGTCCGGTTAGCTTAGCGGTTAGCTTATTGGTTAGCTTCGGTGTTAGCCGTTCATTGTAGCGCCGCTGCTCTCGCCGTATACTTTCAACATGCCTGAGAGTCACAAGAAGCGAACCGCGTACAAGTTTATGAGAAGAAGAGGAACCAGAGTGGATCTGGGAGATTTTTTTCATGCTATCCCCCTGAAGAGTGGAAGAGCAGGGTAAGACGGTGTTGCGCATTCGCAGTCATTCAAAAAGGGACTCTGGGAAACTTCAGGAAAAATCACTGACCCTAGCTGTAAAACTGGTCTTCGGATTTATAAAAGTGTTATTCTATTTGCAATAAAATAAAATAAATAAATAGCATTTGCTGTGCTCTTTGCTATAGATCCAACTTTTAAGTTAGAGTATAAAATCTATTAAGTATAAAAACTTTAAATTAATATACTTGCCCAACCTAGAATTCATTTTTCTACAGTGATTACATATTGTTGCAAAACACAGACTTTTAGACCCCACCCACCCACCAAGAAATATATATATATATATAAAAAAAAAAGTCATGCTGTCATGTAGACTAAGTAAGATTGTGTATCCTCTTGTACCGGGAGCTGGATATATCATCACACCCTAATATTACAGCTTTTTTAGGAGAAAGGAGGTGCTCAACCAGATGAAAGGTTGAAATAAAAAATAACTGGAAACAATTTATATAGAATTTTATATTTGCATTGCATTGTATATAGTATATTGCATTGTATTTGCTTGGAGAGCAAAGATAAGAATAACAATAATCACAGATTCATTGTCTAGAAATGTCAGTGAAATGATAATCATCTGCTGCCTTGGATCTGATTTTTCTAAAGTTGGATTAGCTGCACAGGTAAGGTCCATATCTCCCAAACTCTCTCATTTATCTCTGTTATGTCCACGTCTTGCAACTGGAGATTCTCTTTATCTCAGTTCTGAACCCTAATCCCTGCTAGTCGAAGCAATTGCAGCGCAAATTGGGTAAATTTAAACGCCGGCATTCTCTGTCTTTGGCGCCACAGTGGAGGGGGGGCGGCAACCCGTGGGCTGGTATGAGTACCACAGAGAGACTTGGAGGATTAGAAACCAAATGAATCCCGAATCAAAATAAAATGAATCTGCTCTACAAAAGAAGAGGCAGAATTAAAGAAAGAGGAGTGAACTAGAAGTGGTGCAGCTGATGCACTTTTTTTCAGTTAATCATTTTTTTCTTTGTCTGTTTCACCTCAGAGCCTCTCTGTCTCTCATCTCATATGCCTTCTTATTTTTCAGAGCTTATCCTCCCTGTGCCGGGTCTCTTTCCACCCCCCCACCCCCTCCTCCTTTTTCTTTTCTTTTTCCACCCGCATCTCTCCCTGACACCTCAGCAGGCGAGGTGAAAGGTAGCGTCTTGATCCAAAGCAGGTTATTCTTTGCTAGAGACCACCCACCCCTCTGCTGTCATGGTTTTCGGGGCAATCCGAAAAGGCTTAGGCGCCAACTTTGGCAACCACCCCCTGCCCGACCTCAATGTAGAGAACAGAGAAAGCCCTTTATTTTCACCTGCATCATCACTTTTGTCTTCCTGTTTTGCCCTCTCACAGAGCGGGGACACATCCAGTGAGGGGTCGCCACGGCAGCCATTAACACAAGCGTCTGGACACCTGTTTTTTTTTTTTTTACGCGCATGAGATGAAGCGCCTTTTCATTTTCGATGCAGCTCGCATGAAAGCGTTAAACAAACAAGGGCTGGATCTAAATGTAAAACGGGAAAACAATTATCGGCCCGTGTGATCTGCTTGGCGGCGTTCGCGCCGGGCCGTTTTGCCAGGGAGAGTGTGCGCTGAATGTAGAGCTGCGTCTCCATCGCTGCCATTAAACCGGTGTCCAACCTTTGCTCAGGGACTAAACACATGTCGATGGCTGCGTCAGACAGGGGGGAGCAGCTGCTCTGCCTCGCAAACGCACCGACGCGCCTCGGACTTTTTCACACTTTGTCACGTTAAAGCTACAAACTTCAATGTGTTTTATTGGGATTTTATGTTAGCACAAAGTAGCACACAGTTATAAAATACAAGGAATCAGAAGATTGGGGGTATGTCTCTCTCTCTTCAACTGAGACTGAATGGATAGCAATTGTCCTGTTTTGCAACAAATTCTGACCAGGACGTAGTTTTGGACTTTGAATCGGCCTTGCGAACACACAGATATGCCTAAACGCATACCTACAGCATTCCATTGTCAATCTAGCAGTACGTTTAGGATCGCTGCCCTCCTAGAAGAGGAATCCCAGCTCCAGTCTCAGGTTTTCTGCAGCCCCTCACTGGGTCCCTTCCCTGTCATTAGCTCTTATCAGCTCTGACCTGCTGTTTCTGCTGAAGAAAAGCATTCCCGCAGCATCATGACGCCACCACTATGTTCCTCTGCGGGGGCCAACAGACTTACTTTTACTCCACATTTTTGTATTTAGCTCGCAGCTGACCGACGGGATCTTCTTCCATGTGTTTCTCACAACGACCGGATTTGTGCGGCGTAAGCCTAATGGATGTCTTGGTGGCAGACTTTTTTCTCCCACTCCCGTGGATCTCCGCAGCTCCTCCAGAGTCGCCACGGCCCTCTTGGCTCCTTCTTTGGTTGAAGTTCTCATCGCCCATCTGTCTCTTTAGGTGGCCGACCATGCCCCCCTGTTGCTTTGCAAATGCATCATACTCTCTTCATGTCTTCACCTGGTTCCCACACTGCAAAAACATAACTTAAAATAAGTAAAATGTTCTTAAAATATGTGTATTTGTCCTTGATTTGAGCAGGTAAATAAGATGGTTTGCCAATGGAACAAGATTTTTTGACCTTAAAATAGGAACAACTCATCTCCATCATCTTATTTCAAGTGCAGAATGTCTACATATCTTATATTAGGGGTCAAAATACTCATTCCATTGGCAAATAATCTTATTTACCTGCTCAAATCAAGGACAAATACACTAACTTTAAGAACTTTTTACTTAATTTTAGATCTGTTTTTGCAGTGCATGGACTGAACAGTGCTTTTTGAGTGATGTAAAGCAGGAAACGTTGCTGTATAAACTTATCCTGCAGTAATGTTTCTCCAAACGTTATGTCTGATCTCTCTGGTTTCTTCTCTGGTTACTGATGAGGTGTGCTCCAGGGTCAGTTGGTTACACTGTATTGCATTTAGCGGGGACCGGAGGAAATGTTTTAGAAAACCAGTTGATAACCGCGTGTACCTCTTTTTGCCATTAAGCTGTCATGCATTCATCTGCGTTCATCTATCACATAATCCCATAGAATACGTTGAAGTCGCTGGTTGTTCAAAATACTAGGAGTGTGAATATATACTTCAGCAAGGCACTGTATATTTCACCTTGTATCGCAAGAAAGAGTCCCAGTAGTGAGAATTCCTCTTTAATTTCATAATTGTATCTCTATCTCCAATCATTGTCTGCTATTTGGCTAATTGGGATGATGTGCAGCTATCTAAAAATGCCCCCCCCCCCATCCTCCTCCTTTCGTCTCAAAGCGCACTTTTGTTTGCATTTACCACCGTATTGGGGTAACGAGTGTGTACAAAATTCAGAGAGCTGCTCTTCAAACAGGCTGAAAATCCTTTGTGTCTATTCAAATAATTTCACCCCGTGACCCTTTGCCGAGCAGCCGCGGCGATGCGTGCGAAAACACAAACGCGCCACAGACGATCCGCTGCATCCATCGTGGCGTATTTTTACCTCTCTTCATTTGTCTCTACTTAAACAGCGCTCTGCTGGAGGAAAAATGTGGCTGGTAGCAGGTTCAAGAATACATTAGCCTGCTGTTCTTTTCAGAAAAATGAGTTAAAGATGGGGGTGGGGGGGGGGTGAAAAAATGCAGAATGAATTGTGTGACCGCTTGATTTATTTTTGCGCCATTTTAATTCTGGGGCTACCAAATGGAAAGTGCTCAAATTCAGCAGCACATTAAATTAAATATGTGCCGAACAGATTCTAATTTGATCACCAAGCTGTTTCAATTTCATTAGCCTGGTCCCTAATGGACTTTCACAGCATATTATTCCATCTCACACAAATCCTATTCATTGGCTTTTTTTTTTTTCCCCCTCCTTAATGAGCCCCATGATGCAGGGGGACCATGGGCTCCAACGCAGCACACTGTGAGGTCACTTTTTCTTTTCTTTTCTTTTTTTCTACAGTCACACTTGAAACAACATTGACCGAATGTGATCACACTTAAGATTTACAAAAGCTGTGATTTTTCACATTCGCTTTACGAAATCAGTGGGAAAGCCTGGAACTGATCACTGGTTATGCCTCGCCGCTAATGGTGAAAAAGGGAGTTTGCGTGGCGGCAGCCAGGCTGATGAAAATTCATGGCTGATGTTTTTACTAGAGTCGTGTGATTTAGCAAAGCGGTAATCATGTAATATGCGTTGCAATTATCACAGCTGCCTGCTCTTCTGACCATAAAAAGAGATGGAACGATACTTTTAGAACCTTTCAGTGGTTTTGTTTCCTAATCTCTTCTCTCTGCTGTGAACCTATACCAACATTATGGCGTGATGTTTACCCAAAAACTCTGCGTAAAGTGTAAAGGGCAGAAACTGGCAGTGCGCTTTTTTATTTCATCTTTGTCATGGTGCTCTTGCATCTGTTGAAGAAAAATTTCTATGGCTTCACTCCACGGGCAACAATACTTACTAAATATAGAGATTATTCTCCCGAGGGGATGGGGAGAAAAGAACATTATGTTGGACACATTAGCTTTGACACAAATAGTTCTTCCGAAAGGACATTGACCCTCAGCAGGCCGCCAAATTAGTTACAGACTGGTTTGACAACACAGCCAGTGTTCGCTTTATCCTGTAAAAACCTTCTGGGTAAAGCTTGTTAGGTGTATGGAAGCAAGGCAGCCTACAAATGTGACACGGACCCAGCGGTTCTGTCCGCAGGAATGGGCCAAAATGCCAAAACTATTGGCGGAACTATTGTCAAAAGCTTGTGGATGGATCTCCATGTATGCAAACATCTGGGGAAAAAGTCTAATTTACTAGCACAGAGCAGCTACAGTATCTTTCCATCCAATTGGTTTGTGAATTTTTAACACATTTTTAAA
The DNA here is from genome assembly GCF_011125445.2 of Fundulus heteroclitus. Lineage (NCBI taxonomy): Eukaryota > Metazoa > Chordata > Actinopteri > Cyprinodontiformes > Fundulidae > Fundulus > Fundulus heteroclitus. The sequence goes on from NC_046375.1 coordinate 22,096,492, forward strand.
AATGTGGTAGCAAAAAAAAAAAAAAAATATAAAAGAAAAATTTAAGTGACCATCCACTATTTCGGAGTGATTTAACCAGGCTACTAAAAGCATAATTTCCTCGGAAGTTGACGTTATGCGTGGCTCTAATAAACAGGAAGTAGAGTTTGCAAACCAGCATGGACCACACATCTGAGAAAAATGGAGAGAAGTTGTCAGAAATGTGTTGTAATTGTTCCGTCATGTCAACTAGCATTCGGAGACGTAGAGAAATAAATGCAATTCTATGCGCCTTATGAGAATATTCGGGAGGACGCCAACAGCGGAAACAGGTGATCAGTCACACGAGTGTAAGTGTTCGCTACGTCAGCTCTCATTCGGCAAATGTGTTTCCATCTCCTGTTTTGCGCATTAACTTTTTTTTTTTTTTGGAAAAGCCAACAACCGCCCCCAAAAGGGCACGTTAAAATGTTTTTGCGAAATTGAGGATGTTATATCAAATTTTGCTGTTTCCATCAAGCTTTTCTAATGCGATACTTCAAAATGCGTATAAGAAAACGTTGATAGATGGCTACTAAAATTACTTTTATTATACTTTATATTATACATTTCAGACAGTTTGTTAAACACCAATAAATAATGACAAATGGTGGGGGGGGGGAATGCAGATTCTGCAAATAATCAAAGCTCAAATGTGATTGTGTCATTTTAACTTTGCGTCTCTTTAAAGGCTGCATGAGATGCAGTTCATTCGTTTGACTGAAGAAGCTTCACTGATACAGTGCAGCCCAGAGACATGCGGTAGAATATGGCAGCGTGCGATAATGATCAGTGCACTGTCAGTAGTCCAACTTCCAAAAGCCTGAAAATGATAGCGCGGCGCTGCAGAGGACTCTGCGGTAACGCTGATAAATGTTTTCACCAGGTCGTCCACCATTAGTGTCAGGGCAAGTTACAGCCACGGGAGCGTACAAACAGGAAATAGAGAAAGAGTGGGCGTAAATAATTGATAAGGCTGACCCTGCACGATTCGTTTTTCTGCGGCGGCAGATCAAAGAGCAAGGCTCGACGTTTGACATTGAGCCGAGTGTAGGAGTCGAAGCCGTTCCCTACCACAGCAACGCTGCTGCTTGTGTTTCTATTTAAAACAAAGAAAGGCAGCGGCTCTTTGGCTTTGGTGCCAACTAAATATAGCCGGTGTAGCCAGGCGTTAGCCGGCTGGCTGATGGACTCGCAGGTATTAGCCCAAACAATTACACCAGGAGCGGGTAAAGCCAGGTGGAGGCCATTTTGTTTCTGTCCACTTGATGAAGCTGTTCCCGGCCCTCTCAGGTGTGAAATCCAGCCTGTGTCGGGCTGCCGGCTTCTTTTAGATGTGATCAATATTTCAGAGGCTGCCCGGCCTCTGGGTCGTGTATCCTCACGCGTGGCCTCTCACAACTCTTCTGCTGCTGATTATCCACATCTGAATGAACAGTCGAGCCGGTTTAATCATTTATGACGTTTCACAGTTTTCAGACGGATGTTTATTCGAATTGTGCATTAGCACCCGTAAGTACACAAAGCACGAAGCCCGGAGCCTGCAGGCTCTCCCCTAAACGTGTGAAAGTATAACCGTGTGCGCAATGTTTTATGCACACCTCTCCAAACTGTGCAGCGCTTTTTTTTTTTTTTTTTTTGGTGGTCTTTTCATGTCAGCCGCGCATTTCACGCACCACTGCCGCGCGCACTCGGATGGCCCGTGTGAAACCACCTTATTTATAATGGAAAAATATGTATCTCTCTGCTTTCTCTCTCTTTCAAGCCCCTCGCATTGCTTTTTCTGAAGCGCTGGTGAGAGAGCATCGCTTTCTAGCTGCCTAATTAGACAGAAGCAGTGGTTTCCCTTGAGTTCTGAACGAGCCACTGTGATATCAAGGGAGTATTTATTGGCTCCGAAACACTTCTGCCTTCGCTCTCCGTGAATATGTCCCATGTTTGTCATGTGTGTCAACTATTTTATATACAAATTACTGTCAGAATAGCAAAGTGCTGGGTAAATTGAAAAGAAAATAACACACACACACACACACACACACACACACACACAAACTGCACACAGGAGTTCAACAAGTGCTTTCCTCTAGCCGCCGTGCCGTACCAGCCAGATTCGTGGAGCCTTTAACTAATAGTTCTCATCTGGAGCGACGGATCATCTGCAGCTTTCCACAAATGTTACTTGAATAAGAATAAATTGCGCTGGTGCTATTTACAGGTCCTACGTTCATCCCCGTTTTGTTTTGCTTTCCCGTCGAGTAATTGCTAGGATGTGCTCGGAATTGATTGGAGCAACACTTCCCAGTGTTCGTCTTCTTCGTTTTGTCTCCTAATCGTTTCGAGGACAGCGGCGGATCTCAGTGGAAGACGAGAACAAGATGCAACACCTTCGTTTCTGAGCGCAGAAAACGACTCGTATTGATAACCGCGTTCTATAAAGCTCATTTTGGCGGGGAGCTGTTGGGAAAAGAAACATATTGAAAATCTCTAGGTTTCTGCTCTCACCGAGAAGTTCTCAGAGGGTGAGAAAGTGGCTCCCTTGTGGATCTCCAAACAGCTCAGAAGAATGGATTGATTGCGTGTGATCTGATTCTGGAGCTCACATCCATTATTTGTGGATGAGCTCGGGTGTTTCTCCGGAGTGAGAATATCTCAAGACGAAGTATTATGCTTTGGATGTTATCTGGATATATAATTCACCACCGTAGGGTTTTCTCGGGTTCCCTTTTTAAGTCCATATTGGATATTCAAATTGAAGTAGAAAGTTAAATGGATTCTTTTTATTTTCCACCTCCCTGATCTGATGGGAAGCTTAAAGTACTGTCTCCAGTCCTGAATGACTGTCCTTAACCCATTATGACCTCAAATATCCCTAATCCAAACAAGGAAATGGGCTTCAACCTCTTAAAGCCCTAAAACCGATTATCATATCCATCAAAATTCTTCTGACTAATATGTTTTGGTCAATCGTTTTAAAAGGTTCAGCTCTCTGTCGTGAAATTGCCGTGCCTTGCTAAAGTATCTGCACCCCATTCATTTTTCTAAATGTCTACTTTATTTTAAAAAAAACTAACTTTGATGTATTTTGTCGGGACTTTATGACTTTTCAGTCATAAAGTCAGTTGAATTTGGGTCTAAGAAAGAAAACGCTGCCACAAATCATGCTGTTGCCACCCCCATGCTCCGCTGCGGCCACGCTGTGCAGTGCTAGCTGTAGATGCAGATGTTGTTTAATTATCTTGCTCTTAACGACGCTGCCTGCTCTCTAATGTTCTGTAACGAACCTTTAAATCTCCGCCCGACAGCCGTAGAAAATGACACCCAGGTGGACTCTCCTGTTATTTTTCTGACTTTTCAAGGCGATCGGCTGCACTGGATTTTATTGCCACCGGGGTTCTCCGCTTTTTTACGGCTAAATGGCAAACTGATGAACGGATCCAAAACGCAATCATCGATTCCCTCCTCCTCGTGTCATGTATCGACGGAGGAATCAACCTCATTTGCATGCCGGTGCTGGTGTGCTTTCTTCGTTATATGCTTGTTTTGAAATTGCGTCTCCATGGCAGCCGCCTCTGGATACTATCTTCCACACTCGTTTCGGTGGCCCGTGTTTATTTGGCGGACATGATCTTCTCTGTGTAGGGTAGTAATTCTGACTGTAATTACAGTTTTCGTTTCAACGCCGTTTTCCATTGCGTAACAAATGCGCCAGGCCCTCAGTGATCCCAGGGCCCAGTTCAGCTGTCAGTGAATTCTTTGGATGACACGAAATGATTTGCGCCGAAGGCCAGCCGCAGACACAAACATCCCTCAGAACATTTCTGCCACTTTGCAAATGTCTGACTGTAAACCTCAAGATCAGGTGGCTCAAAAATCCCGGCGACGTCTTCGGAGTTATCTCTGTCAATTACTCAAGATAAATGGCTTTGGCTCAGCGAAGGCCGGGCCCATCAATCCACCGCGTCTCACGTTTGTCGTAGCTTCTGCACCCTATTGATTCTGCCTCCACAGCTTCCTTGATCCACTTCTGATGGCCTCTGACCGCAGAAGCTAACTTGAGCACTGATGTCAGATGAAAAGAGGGGGAATGTAACCTAAACCCCTCGCTTTAGACCTTCCTCCCTCCCTGCTGAGCCTCTGTATAGATTCAGCCCTGTCGTCCTGCTGCAGCTAGCCAGCGGATGGGCCAGGTTTCAATCAGGCTGGGTTGGAATGCGATATTTTTTTTTTTCTGTAGGCTGGAAGCTTCCTCGTTCTCGGTGTTGTCTGTCTCTAGAGTGCTTTCTCTGAGCATTGCTGCATCATATACCTTGCATATACAGAGCTTTTCTGTTACACTTGAATTTTGGAAATCATCGATCAAATAAACAATAAATGTCAGTCAAATACACTTGATGATTTAATTTCTTAAAAGGAGGGGGCGGGGCTAGCCAAACCAACCTTGTCCTATGTGATTATATACATTTTAAATTATAAATAGTTACATTATCCACAGCTAGTTATGATTACTGCTAGGGCTGGAAAACTAAGAACTCACTTAGATAGAACCTGTCTGACAGCAGGAAGTAGGCTAAAAGCAACACGGTATACCCTGGTCTAAGACACGCAACATCAGAAAAGAAACTGGATGGGGTTGCAAAGCAATTTTTGAGGCTTTTTCTCCCCATAATGACAAACGGAGAACAAAGGGTGACAAACCCTTTCCAGGAGTGGCTGGCCAACCCAAATTACTCTAAGAGTTTCTCAGCAATTTATCTCCAGGAGATGACAAAAGAACCCAGAACAACATCTGAAGCCCTGCAGGTCTTGCTCACTTCAATTGAGGTCTGTTTCCATGAATCAACAAGAAAGGACCTGGGTGAAAATGGCATCCATGAGAAAGGTCCATGCCCAAAACCACTGTTGAACAAAAGGAACACAATGGCCCGTCTTACATTTATCAAAAAAAAAAAAAAAAAAAAAACATCTTGATGAGCCTCAAGACTTCTGGGGAAATGTGTTTTGGACTGACAAAATGGGAACATTTTGGATGGTGTAACTCCCATAAGAGCTGGCATAAAACAAACACAGCCTGTAAGAAAATATCTTATAGTGAAAGGGATAGGCGGTGTGGGGGTAACGTGATGGTCCAGAGCAGATATGGTGCTCCAGAACTTGGACAAATTGTCGTAATTAATGGAAACATCAATTCTACTCTCTAGCGGAAAATCCCTGAAAAACGTGCAGCTATGAGTTAATGAACTTTTTCACACTTAATTTATGGTCATGCAGCAGATGGTGATCCAAAGACCACCACTAAGTCCAGGTCTGAAAAAACAAAAAAAAACAAAAGGGAGGTTTTGAAGTGGCCTAGTTAAAGTCTGGACTTAAACTCGATTGAGATGATGCGGCGTGAGCTTATGCAGGCTATCCTTGAAGACCCTCCGATATGGCTGGACTAAAACATTGATCCAAAAGGTTCTCTGACAGCTACCACAAAATATCAGATGGCCAAATCAGCCAATTAGGGTTTTTACACTGGCCCATGTTGGATTGCTGTTTTTTATTCGATAAAATCCTATCCCTCTATTTATGAAGTCAGATCATTTTGGTCTCATATTGCATTTACATTTTTTAGTAGATGATCTGCGGCATGTAAGTGTGACAACAAAGCAAAACCATAAATCTGTACGCCAAAAAACGCACGCAGCACTGTGTGCATTTGTTTTTTTCTACCTTTGCTATCATTGTTTTGTCAGCTTTTTTTTTTTCTTTTTCCCACGCACACAAGCTAAGCGTAGTTATTCAACCCATCTCACCTCCATGAAATGGCTGTCAGATGCATTTATCCGTCTGGGAGCCGGTGGCTTAACAGAAATGACCATTCAGCGAGCCGGGGACGAAGTCTATTGTGAGCAACTCGTCCTCTGTAAAGCAGCTGTCCGCCGAGGGCTGCCATGGCTGTCTGCAGGATCGCCCACCGCCGGCGCTCCTTTGGCTCATTCTCTCTCTCTCTCTCTCTCTCTCTCTCTCTCTCTCTCTCTCTCTCTCTCTCTCTCTCTCGCTCCGGCTCTGCCAGCAGCACTCCGTGTGTCGGAGGCATTGATCGGCCCTGAATTGGACTGCGGCAGGCCTGATTACTGATGTCAGCCTGCGCCAGAGCACATGGGAACGGTGGGGCTCCACGTGCCAACCCCAGAGCTAGATAGAGGACGGGGGGGGGCTACATCTATGAGTCTTTGCGAAGGCATCAAGCCTACACATACTGTATAGTTAAAAAGAACACACATCCACACTGTCAGAAGGATCTGGGCCGCTTTCATGGGTAAAACCAAGTTAGCGTTTTGACTGACGGCAAATAAACCCTGCGGGGGGGCGATGGGGGCCTTTAGCGTATCACACCAGTAATTCCCAGAGCCTCCGCTCTGTAGGGTTATGTCTTTTGAATCATCGAGGCCAGCCGATTGAATGTTTGGACTGCTTCTGCCTTTCTCTTTTTTGTGACACAGGAGGGCATTTTATGACTTTTGCGCATGCGAGTGGGTGGGTTTAGCGTTTGGAAGCGATTCCCGCACGCGTCATTTGTTTACAGCCAGAATAGAGGCCATCATCTTTTCCACTAAGAGAACAATAGCCATTTTTTCCCCTTTTGCTCGGGAGACAATGAAGTGCCTTCCCGCCTGGAGAGCGACAGGCCAATAAAAAACGTAATTGGATCTGTCACTCAAACTCTGCTGCAGTGCTAGGGTGGGCAAGGCAGGTGGGTGGGTGGGTGGCAGTGGAGGTGGCAGAGGCAGCGAGGTGACTGGTCAACGCGCAGACAGAAACAGAGGGAAGACGGAGGGAGGGTGCCATAAAAACACACACACACACACACACACACAGGTGAACACTGCTCTTTCTGCATAGCACTTAGCAGGGGCTGGGAATTCACATTTTCCAGCTACAGGTTTAGTATCCAACGTATAAGTTTTGACTGTTTTCTGGCAACAGTGGAGATTGCAGATGACGACGTTCAAATATAACCGACCGTACACGAACGCCTGAAGCTTCACATGGGCCAGTCCCTTTATTTTGTACTTTACCTGTGACCCTTGGAAGAAAAAACAAACCCTTTTAAAGTTTTCCACAACATGTTTTCTGTTGTTTCTGTTCGCAAAAAAAGTCTACCGGTAGCTCTAGTCAAGGATGCCGATTTAAAAAAAAACAAAAAAAAAAAAAAAAAAAAAAACTACAAGGACACTTCTCTGAGTATGCGTGTTGGATTTATTTTTGGGCGGAAAATGCCGGATGCAACATTGATTCTGACCTATTTCATTTTCTTGGGTAAAAGATTTTAGAATGTACATTTTCTGTGTCATAAAAGTAGATGAAAAAATATATTTTGAGAATTTTGACACAAAGGAATAAAAATAGGTTAAAATGATGGTGCACATTTAATTTAGATTTAGTTTAAACGGTATATGAAATACAAGCAGGAAAAAAGAAATGTACATTTTTATACGATTTGCATCAATATAATTAAATTAAAACATGCAAAACATCATTTCTGGCTTTTGCATGAAACAATTTGCAAAAATGAGCAAGGCTGTAATCCCCCCGCAACCATTCCACTACAATCTTAGTTAAAAACTCCTACTTCTGCGTCAGTATTTCAAGGTTTCCTAATATAACCGGATTCAATTTGTTTGGTAAAGCAGAGCCTGGTACCCATGCAACTCTGCTGCTCGACAACATGAGCCTGGTAGGAAACAAAACACCTTGTTATGCCATAAGCTGGTTGAATATGCTTATTATTATTATTAATTATAATTTGGTATTATAATTTAAAATAATAAATCATTCAACTCAAAATTCCGCTATAACAAATATAGTTCAAATGGTGGTGATGTTAGCTATAAGCTTATAAGTATTTATACCACTAATGTATTAGTTAATTTGCTGTTATGAACTCATTTATGCTGGAATAAATGATCAGGTCGGACTGTTAACCGACCAGGTTTATCCAGCAGGCTATGAGAACCCCAATGTAACTGCAATTAGAGTTTAAATCCTTATTCCTTATCACCATCCAATGATATTGTCTCTGTATTAATATCAGATGTTAACTCCAAAGGAGGTTAGCTCTGATTTCTGAATAACCATGTAACTGTGAATTGGACTGAACACAAAACAATGTCTATTCCGCAGTGGTTGGTTTTATTGAACCAAAAGCAATTCCCTGTTACAGTAATTCTCTGATTCAAACAACTTTGGAATTCTTACTCATTACTAAACTAAAACATGCAAAAATATATATGTAGAAATAAAGAACAAACAAAAATAAACAATGGATTAAAATGAGCGGTTAGCAGATCTTAACTTAACTCAAAGTTGTTTAACACCGCCCTCGAAACACCGGCATTTCACGTATCAGCATTGATAGACAGAACAGCTTCGGGAATCTCACTGGACGCTTTGATGTCTTACACAAAGCTAGTTCAGCTAAGCTCCCTACAGTCCAGATCACGTCACCCTCCCAAGATGGCTGCTACGATGACGTATGAGGGGGGGTCCTAATGACGTAACCACGCTTACGCTGATGGGGTAATGCCTCGCTTCGAGGGGCGCAGCTAACTGGGAGTTTAAGCAAAGCCCGCGACTTGAGCTCGGACAAAAGATTAACTGATAAGAAGAGCGAAAAGAGAGAGGGGGGGGAAAGCAGAGGAAAAGATGAAAATAAATGAAGCAGTAACCCACGGCGGGGTTATTGATGAATCACAAATCAACACAGCAAATCAATTGTAAAATGCATGCACATACAAAGAAAATGTTCAGCAAAATAATTCCAACTTCGTCGTGGAATAAAAGCATTAACCAACACCTACAAAGTTCTACCGCCTGCCCAGGCACTTCTAAACACCCTGTTGGTGAGACAGAAATAAAAGGGGAGACCCCGTTACTTTGAGTTGCCTCGGGGCTGGTCCGGAGCGCTCCGAGTGTGCGGCTTTCTGGACGCGTCTTGACGAGCGCAGTTTTCCGCAGGCTGCAGCGGGACGGGGAAGAAAAAAAAACTCCTTCGTTTCTTCCTCCGGGTTCGGTCGCTTTGTTGGCCAGACAAAGCGGGGTCCTCTTCGATCAGTGGGAGATCCGGCGTCTCTCAGTCTTTTGATCAGAGGGAATTTAAAAGTACTTATTTAAGTCGACCTCCTGTTATAAAACAGGGAATAACCGTTGCGTCGAAAAATCTCGGTCCAGCGAGCAATCGAACACGTGGCGGGGAATCACCCCAACGGGATCAGCTGTGTCTTCTCGGGTTGGCTAACAGCAAGGGAAGAAAGGGAGATTGTCGTATGTGATCGGCTTTTATAGCCATCACCATAGCAACCTTATCTTGATCGGCGGCCATTTTGCCGTGTTGCGTGATGGGAGTTGGTGGCCATTTTGACCACATTGCATGATGGGAGTTGGTGGCCATTTTGACCACATGAGTTGGTGGCCATTTTGACCACATTGCATCATGGGTAACGCAGTCCGTTACGTCCCGAATTGATGCAGTTTTCTGTCACGTCTGAACTGGCACAACAACCTTGACATGAAAGTAAGAAGCTTTTTCTTCTAAATTAAATGACCATATTCAAATTATACCACCAAATTATATGCATATTTTATTCACCGTTTCCATGCACGCTATTGGAGGGCATTTAACATGTAGTGGATCTGACCATTAGGCCATGACACACCCAGGTTAGGCCCAGAGCCTCCCAGTAACGGCTATAAGGCGGTATAATTGTTGTGTTTTGCAGTTTGCACGTACCAAAGCACCGGAGAGGCCGGGGCGACGATCCGCCTTTGTTTGTAGGTATTAGCGGGTCTGTGATGTGGCTTTGATGCAGCCACACGGGAGAGCGACGGCTGCCAGGTCGTCTGAAGGTCACAGCGCATACCCCGGATACCGCCTGCGCTTTTACGTCCACCTCACCCATCAGACCTGTTTTTATTTTTCCCAGTCAGGCCCAAATGTCTTCGTAATATTTCCACGAAACAAAGCATTGGAACACGCGTCTGTCACATTAAATCATCGGCAGATTGTTACCGTCTTGGTCGGGGGAAGCGCGGCGCGTGTGCGTGTCCGCGCCCGCGCTTTCCCTCGCATCTAATCGTGCGTCCCTCTAATGACAAGTGCTCATATTAAGAGCCCATTTACAAGCTCCGTGACAGAGAGGGAAAGTGCACGGCGGAGCATTCGGCTCGTCTGACTTCTTCTCCGAGCGCTCCCTCAGCTTTTAGGAAATGGCTTTCTCGTGTCCACCACGGTCCTTTTCCATTATTAAGCGGGCCGAGCAGAGCTGCGCTGTCGTCCCTCTCCATGTGCTCTCGGTGAAAGCTCACCCCGTGTCTTTTATTTGTAAAAAACATAAAGATGTTTTAACTGTAACTGCAAAGTTAAAAATGAAAAAAGCCCATTTTTGGAAATTAGCTGTACGCGCAGGCCTCGCACTGTCTTGATCTTGAAACGTTATGTCTTGTTGCACTGCACCTTAAATCAAGAGAAAATGTGCTCCTGCCCTCTCAAGCCTAAAAAAAAGATACGCTCAGAAGCAAAAATCAGTTCCCTACTCAAATAAATGAGGTTCCCTTTTTATGGGTTTTATAGGTGCTCTACTTCAGTCTACTATATTGGGTATTGTTAAAGATTAAACAACGTTCCCAGTGCCTGGCTGCTCTTTTACACATTCTGTCAAATTACAATCACAAGTTCAAATGCGCTTAAATAGACTATATATATAAAAAAACCTAAATGCAAGTATTTACCTGCAGAATTCACCAGTAAGTAGGTCCATCTGTGTGTAATTTCATCTCCTTATGAATCCAGTGGAGGCCTCAGAGGTTTGTCGGCGAACATTAGTGAAGAAACAGAATCAAGAAGAGTCAAGAACACTGGAGGCGAGTCAGTGAGAAAAAAATGTAGAACGGTGTTAGCCGCGTCGGCTTATAAAACAAAGTCCTGGAGCTGTCGCCTCCTCCTGAAGCACAGTTTAATCCACACCCAGAGGCAACTGAGAGCTCTGAGGGAGAAGCAAAGATCCACGATTCAGGTGGAAAAAGGTATCAAAAGAACAAGTATTAGTCCAGGGCTCCAAAAAATCTGGCCTCCCTCGAAGAGTGGCAGGTAGAAAGCCGTTACCGAAATAAGGTGTCTCAGTTTGCCACAAGTCATGTGAGGGACCCAGCAGACCTGAGGAAGAAGGAGCTCCGGTCAAACTTGAACGTTCTAGCTTACGTCCAACGTGATCAATATGAAACTGCACACCCACTCACCTCCGCCGAAACAAGGTGGTGGCAGCATCATGCCGCGAGGAAGCCAGTTATGTTGGAAAGGAAAATCTCAGAAGGCTCCAAAATGAATCTTGAAGAGTTCCTCTTGTGTTTGAACGGTCCAGTCAAAGTCCGGACCTCAATCAGAATAAGAATCTGTGGCAAGACCCGGAAGATAAGAGATGCCCAAAAAGTCAGGAAGCTGCAGTTGCATTGAAAGGTTCTTCCACAAAGTTTAGCTGCAAATGCAAGCCACACTTTTCAGATCACTTTGTTTTTTTTCTGGTCTGACGACTCGTACTGATGCGACCTCCGTGTAGGAACGCAGCTCCGGGGAGCGCTGTTAAGGTTGCTTGTCTGGATGAAGTGCTCCCCTGAGGTATGAGGACAGTGTGACTTTTAATCGAGGTCAGCGGGCTCAAGTGGCGTGTCATCAGCTGTTGTGTTGCACCCTTCATGCTGACGGGCGCCTCGTAGGTCCCCGCTCAACATAATCAGGGGCCGGACCTTCGACAGCCAGCCGTGCCGGGTCAGAGTCTCGGCTGATCAATTAGCAATGTGAACGCGCTCCCTTGGTCCGAAGCCTCCTCGTTTTGGATTCGTTATGAGGAACGGCCCCGCTGCTGCCGGCTTCTGAAGAAAGTAATTACACAGAGAGACTCCCTATGGGGGATTAAAACAAATGACAAAGAAAACACGGCTCTTCCTCGCCGCCACTCACTCCCACATGCCCGCGAATACCGAGGCTCTCTCTCAGAAGCAAAACACGCACGTGAAAATTAGCGGGGTCGGAAGGGAGAGGAGTCAGATAATTATAGTCGAAGCCCGCACGACTCCACTGCTTCAGCGCGGAGAGCTAAACATATGTAATGCGCGCGGTCTGTGAGGACGGCGGCTGGAGAAGGCATCTGCCCTGCCAGTTTCATACGGCGACAGGCTGCGGGGAGCATTACTCATCATTACAATCTCTGCTGGCAGCCTGTTTTCATCATATTACGCTGGTATAATGAAGCGTCCTCAGCATCCTCCGTGCAGTTCGCCGCCAACACCAGCCGCAAGCATTCATCCAAGTCGCCTTATTGAACCTTTTACACTTAGTTTGCTGTGTGATTAATTCCTCACTGTACAACAATACATGGAAGTGGGAAAACACGGCCGGGATGCAACTCGAAAGCCCCGTCGAGTCAAACTTGACACTTGTGGTCCATTTTGGTGTTGCTTTTATTAGTGTCGTTCCCTGATTTTTTTTTTTTTTTTTAGACGTTTAAAAGTTCAATTAGGTAACTGGAAGCGCTGCTGGTCCTGTGTTATGGTCTCATGTAGCTGTTCTGGTGATGCCTCAGGTAGCCTGGATCCTATTGGTCCTATGGAATAAAGCGCGTGGCGATAAAAGTGATCAAAGCCGTGTTCGCGATTAGATGGAGAATACGTTTAAAATGCCTTCATGTTGCTTTTGAATAGGAAACCAGTTCTAACCGACACGTGGCAACAAAGGCTTTTCTTCAGCAGGGTTATATTATGCTGTGGCTTACGATGGCTCTTCTGTGTTAATGGAAATCCCCTCGCAATCTGACAATATAATAATACAAATAAATGAATGGAATGAAAACAGAACAATAGAAAACAAATAACAGCATCAAATGTCAAAAATTAAATTAAAAGAAAAGACAAATTATAAAATAAAAAAAAAACACTGAGGAACATAGAAATAGAATACTGAATATGACAATTAAATAAGACCTTCATCCACAACCGTTTGTCAGTCTTTGAGCAAGAATGGAGAGCTGGTTGTTTTACCAGCTGCGTTACCCGAAATCACCCTGCGCTATATTTGTGTTTTAAAAGGACTTCAAGTTTTACTCCCTTTAAATGCTGGGATCTGGGTAATAATCAAACAAATATTGTATCCCAGCAGTCCTTTACAGTTTCTGGATCGCACACACTGATAATGTGATGTGCCATTTGATATATTTTGTGTAGATCTGCTGAACCCATACTCTGCATCCTGATCTTAGCATGTATAAAAACACCCACATAGGCATTCCAGTCTGTAGGTGACGTGTGGTCTCGCAGTTTGAAAAAACTTCCTTCTTTCAACACGTTTTGTGCTCTGGGCCTGGAATGAATTACTTTGACCACATTTTCAAAGCAGCCACAGCTCCCTCTCTCTCCCTTTTAGGACCACCAAGGTTCCCCAATTACGGCACAAATACTTGGATTGTCTTTGGTGGTACTCAAAGGAAATGTTGTTTTCAACTCAAGGCGACCACTAAGCTAAGTGGCTGCTAAAAAAAAAGACGAGTCGCTCAAGCACATTGATCTCAGTTTCCAACAATAACTACTCAAAACGGAGCATGAGAGACGCTTTCTAAGCTAGAAACACATTTATCCCATTTGTGATGTCTGAAACGTTTCCTCGGCATCTAACCCATCCGTTACGGAGCGTTCAGGGGCTGAGGTGTCTTGCTCAGGGACCCGGATCGGCAGCCTGTAGGAGACAGGACGGGAAACTTGCAGCCTTTCTAGGACGCAAGTGCCCTGCCGTAACCCCCTACGCCACCACTCCATCATGTGCAGTGTGAATGCAAATCAAAACTATGTCCTTCAACCGCATAAGCGGCGCCACTGTATTTTTTGAGGGTGACTTTTTCGACAAAAAAGAAAAATGTGGAAAAAGTGCTGTTATGTTAGCCTTTACAGTTGCTGTCGGGTGTTGCGATACCCAGAGACCTTTGTTTTGACTGAGGGGGGTGCTTGTTATAGCCTCGTGAGACCATCCTGATCTCGCGAGCTTTCAAGGTTTCACTCGCAGATCAGTCTGGCTACCTTCCGTTAAAGAAAATTTGGAGCCGTTCACCAAACGAACGTCCAATCAGCGTTGGCTTTGAGGCGGGTTGAGGTGTGACGCAACGAGAAGATCGACAGTTCAGTCTAAAGAACATGGCGGCTTCAGCCGATGAAACTAGCGTTAGCGTGGCTATCGAGCAAGTTTTATCGGAATTACAGAGTATTTCTTTGCTGAGCTAACGAGCCTTTACCTGCAGCAGCAAGAGTAGCTTGGCTTGTGGTTGTGTTTTCGTCGTCGCCCGTAATAGAGTGACGACGAAGCATGTTGACGAGTACGTCATATGCTTCGTTGATCTGATTGGTTTATTTGGCCCGTCTATCACCAACATAGGCCAATCAGCTAACCAGTATTTTCGCCCCTTCCCAAAATTACTTCAACAGAAGGTTTCCAGATGGATATGTGAAGCAAATCTATCTGGCGGCGTCAGGTTATGCTTGTTATAAAAAGCTTGAGAAGCCCTACGGTACGAGGCTAGGCTTCAACTCTTTCTGCTGTCTTCTCTTCTCTTCCAGGAACAAGGCAAAATCGGTGTGACGTTTAACATCGGGACGGTGGACATAAGCGTGAAGGAGTCAAACACTGAGGTAAACGATGGCAAATACCATTTGGTCCGATTCACTAGGAACGGGGGCAACGCGACCTTGCAAGTGGACAACTGGCCGGTCAACGAGCACTTTCCCTCAGGTACAGCCATTCATCATTTGTCATGTAACAAAAAAAAGAAAAAAGAAAAAGAAAGTTCTGTAAGTTTTCAGAATCACTGGACACCATCTATTTTTTCCATTACAAAGGCCACGTAACGACATTTCGGTGAAATACCTTCCAGCCTTGGAGGCAAGCAGTCTCATTAAGCTCATTTGGCGAACTATGACTCAAAATGCATCGGCCCTTTCACACTATCATACCTGACTCTGTGGGGGGGGGGGGGAGCACTCCGAGCCAGGCTCCTTTGTCTTGCAAGAGGCATTAACTGTGCCGACATCTGGCCAGCTCAATACAAAAACAGGAAACAGGGATTCAAAGGCACCGAGAGGCGTTTGGTCGGCGGGCAAAGCAAGGAGGGAAAGGAGGCAGGGGCCGAGGGTGGCCTGTTGGCCAGATAACGCCGCTGCCTCCCGGTATCTCTCGTTCCCAGGTCACCAGAAACAGCACGGCAGCGGAATACAAATAGGCTCATCAAACGGGAACCAGCTCCGTCCGGAGGCCCGAGAAAATCTGCTTCTCCGTAGCGCATAACTGCGTGCCGCTCTCCAAGAGAGGAGAAAGACCGACGGAGTGGAAGGACGGAGAGAGAAAAATCTCTTCCCGCGTCCGCTGGACTCCGTTAAATTAGACTAGCTCTCCACAATTTTGGTCATAGGTCAGCCTTATTATCCCCGAGGGGCCATTTGTTGTGCAGACAGCAGTCACATAGCAACAAGCGCACAACAGCATTAAAAGGGAGGGGTAAAAAAAAAAAAAAAGGGCTGAGTTCATCCTCGCATTGTCGACTTCATCAGGCTGACGGCAGCGGAAATAAAAGATGCTTTCTGTCTGTTTGGTTCTACAGCGCTGCATCCTGTATCTCCTACCTGAAGGTAGCAGGGGGGGAAAATTCTCCCCGTAAAGGAAAGCTGTGGTCAGCCAAGATGATTATAGCCTTCTATAGAGATCCAGCGTTGCAAGGGTCACAAAGTTCATCCCTGGCTATGCCGGCGATTTTACCGCATACGTTTCCCAGCATCCTGCAGATGGTTGTTGTTTTAAACCGAACGTGACCCGTTCCGCCGGATAAAAGAAAAGGTAGTAAACAGGCTCCACAGAGCCAGAATGAAATATCCTCGTGAAAGATGAACTGACGGATATCTGTCTTGAAGTCAGCCAGCCTCCTGGAAGCCATTTTGTTCCTTTCTTCTCTTCTCTTTTCATTTCTTTTTTTTTTTTCAATTTCACCGAGCCAACAGAGGCAAAACACGGAGAAAGCATCAGGGGTTAAATACGGGGCCTGAAACCAAGAACCTGGCGTATTAGAAGGTAGCCTGCCATGAACTTCGTTGATCTTCTTGGTAAATGAGTGGCGTAAAAGCAGGATGTCACTGGCTAGAATAGTATCTGTTACCAGACAACGGTGCAAACAGGAAGTGAAATACTGTATATCCAAAATGTAAAAGTGCAGCGACGCTTGTGTGACCTAATCGTGAGGAGAAAATAAATCTAAGGCGACCTCTTTAGCCCCCGCATGATGCTCCCAGTAGCGTGTCTTCACCAACGACGGTACTGCTCGCGTTCTTGGTGCAACCTGGCATGCCGGGTGGTTTGGTTCAGAGCCAGCGCAGGTGACGCTAATCTCTTCTGTCTCAGGCTTTCTTCCGCTTTTGGCTGTTTTTCGCTTTTCATTTGACCAGATGACACTGGACAGGTTTCATAACTCCACTCTAGCCTGAGTAATGGGCCACAAACGATGAAACAAACTAATGCTTCACAGAGTCAAAAGTAACCAACTTTATTGACAAGGACCGTGTTTGTGCATAAGATTAAGGTGCTTATACACCTTAATCAAAGTACATACCTTATGTCTTTTGGCAGTGGTTCTATTAGAGTTGAAGAGGTAAAAAGAAGCTCATGCAGATTGCAAGTTCTGGGTTATGCTTTACATCATTTTAAACAGAAAATAACCTTCACTAAACCAGGGAGAGGAAAACAGGCTTTGTACTTTACCATAGGATTAGTGCACCGGTAACTTTTTCTCTTTAAAACATAAAAATCCTAAATGATCTTATTTTGACAAGACAATGTCATGTAGGACATTATTATGTCAAACAAAATAATTAGGTTAAATAAAAAATGTAAATAGCTTTTACGTTATTTTTCTCGTTATGCAAATAAAACCAAATAAACATTTGTGGCGCATGTGGCCTTAATGCCATGCTAAAAAAAAAATTGGAAAATCTAGAAATAATAAATACATAGGCCACTAGCACCCAGTCACCTGGTGTGGTGCTGTTTGTACAGTAGATGGCGCTTGTTAAGCTAGCGGGTTTTATTTTGTATCTGGCGATGCCCTGTGTCATAGTTAATGGTGTTTATTAAACTCTGTTTCGGGATTTTAATGTTAAAGACTAACGACTGAGATGAAAGGAGGAGAATAAATATAGAAATGACTTTCCATATAACCTATATCTGTTAAGCTTGCCGTATTTCCGCTGCTCTCTCTCATCTACCTCTGCCATATGATCAGAAACTGAAACCCACTCTGTGAATAAATGATTAAAGACAACCCCATGTGTGTCATTGTTGCTTCTCTCTGGTGTGGAGTGCTATAGATTGCACCTCCTAGGCCTAATATTCTTTTGTTGCGGCACTAAAAACTTTAAAAGCACACGCGTTTGGCCTCTCCTGTGAAAGACAGGTAAAACATTCCTCTATCACCCAGTTTGAAGCCAGTTTGAGAGTGCTGTGTGTTTTAGGGTTTTTTTTAATCTTTGGATTCATGGCATAAATATTTTTTTCCCGTTTCTGTCCACGTGTTGTGATCAGGTGATCAAAGTGTGGTAATTCACTTCTTCACGGATACTAAGTGTTGACAATAAAACTCTGAGACCCCTTAATTAAGTCTTTTTTCTCCTCCCTATAAAATTGCTTTGTGTCCATTGTAGAGAATAGGTGAGGACATAGGTGTTTGTCGAACATGTGGGTGCAGCATGTAAATTTGCACATTTTTATAACAGGGTTGGACATTTTCTCACACAAAGTTTAAAAGTATATCTAGATATAACGCTTCACAAGAAGTAAATTTTTTTACTTTGGGATTCTTTAAAAAATGACATCGAGTCAGGCAGCATAAACATTTAAAACCAATCTTTCTTCAAACTTTTCAATAGTTCTTAAGAATAATTGTTTTTATTTCATTAAATCATTTGTGAAGCTTATTTCCACAGTTTGGAGCTATGACAAATTCCTCTAAATCCAAACCGTTTGTAGGATTTCACAGTTGAAAGCAGCTTTGTGAATAAATACGACTACTGTATGTACAAAATAAAAAGGGATGAAACACTTTTCTTCTGCACAGCATTCGCCTTGAGGAGGTAAAGTGACTAGGATAAGAAATGTACAGCTGTGTAGTTTATGAACACCACACCATTTGTATTTGATTCAGGATCTAGTCACTGGCCCGGGCGGGGAAGGTAATAAATAAAGGTGAATTTTAATTATTGCTGATGTTGTTTATGGAGGTGTTTGCCAGGACCGGCACTGTGGGGAGGGATTATTCAAACACGATAGAGGAAGAATATCAAAAGTACATTTATTTACACCCGCAGCAGGGCGGCGTACACAGTTTAGATCATACATTTCTGAAAGATTTAACGGTAGTTGCAAATAAGTTAAATCAGATATTTACAGTGCATTAGGTTGCTTTACATGCCGCGCCTTATAACGCAGTCTGAGAGGATTCATGCCTTCAATATTATTTTCATTAGTATGTCAGCAGTCCTTTCCCGGCATTCTGACTACAGCTGCACTGCTGACAAATTGGAAACATCAGTTTTATGAAATAGTAAATGGAATCACTTAAAGATTGACAAGACAGAGCTAAGAGAGTAAATGCAATAAAGGCAGGATTGAAGGTTTTGTAGATTGTAAAAACCAAAGTTTAATAACTAAGTTGAAATGGGAGCAAAACGAAACCCAAACGTACAGAAGGAAACATTTCTACACGATTCAATAAAGGAGGTAACAGGTGCTTTAAATAGAGAAAGTTGCCAGTAGCAGTTTTAGATGTGGGTTTATATGGCTCACCGACTTTGAAGCCATTCCATCAAGGGAACCCCCCCGTGGCTCTCATTGAAGAATTCAGAATATTAGTATGCAATTTAATGCATCTGTAACCATTACTCTTAGTGTGCCGTAAAACAGGAAGACGTTCTGTTGTGAAGGTCCCTTTGCTTTTACTAATTATAACACTCTCTATAATGCGTTGCTTTTTAAAGGCCCTTTGGTTAGTGTTAAAGCAGCTGATGTTGATTTGTAGCTAAATTCTGACTGATTGCGGCTGATTTCTTGTCCTCTCAGTGCCGTTTTTCACACCCTTTTCTTTGAGTGAGCAACACTTATTCCCTGTTCTAGTCCACCTTATTTCCCTGAACATCATTACCAAGCTACTTTGTTTTCAGCCCTTTGTAGGTGGGGCGAAGACATCTGGGGCAAATTTAATTTCAATGGAGATAGTAGAAGTGCATTTGCTGAGAAAACCCTGGAAGCGTTCAATAATTATTTCAACGGCTATATATATACTCACACCCTGGGCACATGGCTGCAAACAGTGGGACTGTAGTCAGAGATTTACTGAAAGATGGAAAACATGACAAGAGACTAATTTCTGTGATGTTAAGGTTCAGCCGTCTGAGCTCCCAAGACATCCAGATTCTATTAGTGCGATCACGTGCAGGAGGACGCTCACCGAGCGCTTTTCCTCACATAGAAATAGAACTCTTTAATGCTGTTTGTATTAAGAAATCAGAGTCCTCGGCGCCGTTCAGCTGTGCAACAATATCCCCGCTCTGATCCCATACAGGAACATTTCCGTCAGGCTTCTGGGGCTTAAGCGGCTGTTTGCGTGTGGGCGTTGCATTTGTGCGAGTGTTGATTGCTTTGTCTCTTCCTTTCTCTAATTATTCTCCCCCCCCCCTCTGTCGGCTCCTTCTCAGATCTCGGTTCTCTCTTCTTCTTTTTTTTTTTTTTTTTTCACCCATGTTTCTCCTCCTCCTTCCAGTCGCAGCTCATCACGGGTTTTGCATCTCTCCCGCAGTCCCGTGTACTTGTGTGACAGCCCACATTCCTGCAGGGGCTTGCCTTTTTGTTTAGTGAGAGGGCTCCAATTTCCTTATATAACATTCAGAATTGCTGTACTCTTTGATTACATGATCTCTCTCTTTTTTTTCTTTTCTTTTTTTTTTTGCCTGAGATTCTTTTTGCATTTTGACTCTTTGCATCAAACGAATTACAAGATCCAACCGGGCAGAAATTGCACATCGCCCTTTGCCTTGAGCTGGCTGCGGTTCACGCATTGTCTCAGATGAATGGCCATTAGCCTAACTACTCAGTCAGCGCCCGAGGGAAGCTGACTGAGTAGTTAGTTGTCTTTCTGTCTGTTTGTGTGTGTTTCGTCACTCGTGGTGCGCTCAAGCTAGTTAGCTGTAGCAATAGCGGTCTTGCTTTTATTGTAAAACATACGTGCGATTATTTTTCACCGATGCGCTGAATCGCACGATCCCGCACCGTCCTGCATGCCTGACACAGACAAATTATCAGACCATCTTTGTCCTGGATTACTGTAATAAAAAAAGAAAAGATTCTTCAGGAAGTGAAGTAAATTCCCAGGTGTCCCTTGGCCCTATCTACATTATCTCTTCTGCGCTCAGAACTCACACTGAGACACCTGTTTAAATAATTCTTGCAAGGCCGTCTAAAGACGACCTGGAAAAACGCTACAAAATGAACATACTCCCCACTATTTTCCTGTTTCTACAAGAGTGGAAGGGAGACACTGATGCACTTTAAAAAAAAAAAATACCCAACAGGTTTTAACGTACACTGCAAAAACGGAACTAAAAATAAGTTAAATGTTCTTAAAATGAGTGTATTTCTCCTTGATTTGAGCAGGTAAATAAGATGATTTGCCAATAGAATAAGATTTTTGCACTTAAAATATGAACAATTCGTCTCCATCGTCTTATTTCAAGTGCAGGATGTCTAATTATCTTATTTTTAGGGATCAAAATACTCATTCCATTGGCAGATAATCTTATTTACCTGCTCAAATCCAGGATAAATACATTAACTTTAAGAACATTTTACTTATTTTTAGATCTGTTTTTGCAGTGTAGTTTAAAACATCGGTTGACGTAGGACAGGAAAAGCAGACGCGTAAACTGATGAGGGAGAAACGGATTTGCGAATGAGAAGAGAAGTGGATAAAAGACGGCCGCTGAAGAGGTTTGAATCACCCGAGATGAGTGCCGTGGGCTGATTGCTGAGACATGGAGAGGGAGGAAAGCAGGGAGCAAATGAAGGAGCGGAATATCACTGGAAGAGAAAAAAGAATAGAATGAATGACCTGAGAGAGGAGGAGGAGGAGGAGGAGGAGAAGAAACAGGGATGAAAGTCAGGTGTAAATTACAACAAAGTGGATGGTGCAGGTTATTCGGAAACAGTGGCTGCAATGCTTCGCTGCAGATTTGAGCTGGTGAAATGACAGGACAGTGCCACACTATATCAAATGCACTCTTCACCCCCCTCCTCCCCAAAATAATAATAATAAAAAAAAGAAATCCAGGAGCCTGTCACCGAAGACATTTTCACAGTTCTGATGTGCTCTCAGCTCTGGCCCCCCCCGTCATGGAACCCTGCTGAGATCAGTGTGGCACCCCAAACTGAGTAGAATGAAGCGGGAAATCAGCAGATGACTGTCGGCCTGCCAGTGTTTGTGCTGACTGAATGGCTGCCACCGACGGGAATAAAAAAAAAAAAAAGCTAAACATTGTTTTGGCTGGGAGAAAAACAACGGCGAAGGCATGCAGGAGGCCGAAAATAGACGCAAGCGGGGTCTTTATGGACACGGATCTTATTAAACATGAGGAAAATAGGTTATTAGAGGATTAGAGAGGTTAGCACTCAGTGGTTCAGTTCAAGCATAGGCATGCTGAGATACTACAGCTCACTGAGAGAGCACACATTCCTTATTAATCTTTTGCACGTATGGATGTTGAAATGAAACAGCTGGCTATAAACGGAAATGTGCATATTATTTCAGCTGCACCATTGGCGAACGCTAACAAACCTGTATGACTAAAGAGGAGGATTTCTATTTTCGAATTCAAGTCCGGAAAATAATTGAAATTTAACAAAACGGTACACCGTCATGGCAGAGTTTTTCTTTTACATCACATTGCTCCTAAACAGCACAAATCCAATCCTCAATTCAATTCAATTCAATTTTATTTATATAGCGCCAAATCATGAAACATGTCATCTCAAGGCACTTTACAAAGTCAAGTTCAATCATATTATACAGATTGGGTCAGATTATACAGATTGTTCAAAAATGTCCTATATAAGGAAACCAGTTGATTGCATCAAAGTCCCGACAAGCAGCATTCACTCCTGGGGAACCGTAGAGCCACAGGGAGAGTCATCTGCATTGTAGATGGCTTTGCTGCAATCCCTCATACTGAGCAAGCATGAAGCGACAGTGGGAAGAAAAACCACCCATTAACGGGGAAAAAAAACCTCCGGCAGAACCGGGCTCAGTATGAACGGTCATCTGCCTCGACCGACTGGGGTTACAGAAGACAGAACAGAGACACAACAAGAGAAACAAAAAAGCACAGAAGCACACATTGATCTAGTAATCTGTTCTACATTAGATGGTAGTAGCGGGTGAGCCGTCTTCTCTGGATGATGTCACAGTTAACAGAACGCCAGACCAGGTGTACCTACTATGAAGAGAAAAGAGAGAGAACAGAAAGTTAAAGCAGAAATGACAACACATAATGCATAATTGAAGAACAGTAGAACTCAATATAGTGAGAAAATTAGATCCTGATATACTCCAGTAACCTAAGCCTATAGCAGTAAAACTATAAAGGTAGCTGAGAGTAACATGAGTCACTAGTTATAATTTTTGTCAAAAAGAAAAGTTTTAAGCCTAGTCTTAAAAGTAGACAGGGTGTCTGCCTCACGGACCAAAACTGGGAGTTGGTTCCACAGGAGAGGAGCCTGATAGCTAAAGGATCTGCCTCCCATTCTACTTTTAGAGACTCTAGGAACCACCAGCAGACCTGCGGTCTGAGAGCGAAGTGCTCTGTTAGGAACATACGGGGTAATCAGAGCTCTGATATATGATGGAGTTTGATTATGAAGGGCTTTATACGTTAGAAGAAGAATTTTAAATTCTATTCTTGATTTAACAGGAAGCCAATGAAGGGAAGCTAAAATTGGAGAAATATGATCCCTCTTGTTGATTTTCATCAGAACTCTTGCTGCAGCATTTTGGATCAGCTGAAGGCTTTGAACTGCATTTTGTGGAATTCCTGATAGTAAAGAATTACAATAGTCCAGCCTTGAAGTAACAAATGCATGGACCAGTTTTTCAGCATCACTCCTGGACAGAATGTTTCTAATTTTGGCGATATTCCGGAGGTGAAAAAAGGAAACTCTGGAAACCTGTTTAATATGGGATTTAAATGACATGTCTTGGTCAAAAATAACACCAAGATTTTTTACTTTATTACCAGAGGCCAGGTTAATGCCACCCAGATTAAGTGATTGGTTAAGAAGTTTATTTTTTGAGGACTCTGGCCCAAAGATTAAAACTTCGGTCTTGTCAGAATTTAGATGCAGGAAATTTAAAGTCATCCAGCTTTTGATGTCATCAAGACATGACTGCAGTCGAAGTAATTGATTGGATTCATCAGGATTTATGGATAAATATAGCTGAGTATCATCAGCATAACAGTGGAAATTAATCCCATGCTGTCTAAAAACAATTGCCAATCAGAACCATATATATAGTAAAGAGAATTGGTCCAAGGACTGAACCCTGTGGTACTCCACAGGTGACCCTAGAGTTTGAGGAAGATTTATTATTAACATGAACAAATTGGAATCTGTCTGACAGATAAGATTTAAACCAGCCTAATGCTTTCCCCTTAATCCCTACAGTATGTTCAAGTCTTTGTAGGAGAATATTGTGATCAACTGTATCAAACGCAGCACTGAGATCTAACAGGACAAGTATAGACACAAGTCCATTATCTGAGGCCATGAGAATATCATTAGTGACCTTCACCAGAGCTGTTTCAGTGCTATGATGAGCTCTGAAGCCTGACTGAAACTCCTCAAGTAGGTCATTACTTTGTAAATGTTCACAAAGTTGATTAGCAACTACTTTCTCAAGAATTTTAGATAAGAAAAGAAGATTAGATATAGGTCTGTAATTTACTAACTCATCTTGATCAAGAGAAGGTTTCTTAAGTAAAGGTTTAATAACAGCTACTTTCAAAACCTGTGGTACATATCCATTTACTAAGGATAGATTAATCATGTCTAAAATAGTGCCACTGATCAAAGGGAATATGTCCTTAAACAACTTGGTTGGGATTGGGTCTAACATACAGGTAGAAGGTTTAGATGAAGCTAAAATTTTAGATAGCTCAGAAAGTTCTACTGCTTCAAAACAGTTCAAACACTGCGCAGATTCTAAAGATTCCTCCAATGCTGCCTCACTTACTGAGGACGAGGTAATCATGTTTGGGAGGATGCCAATTATTTTATTTTTAATGGCATCAATTTTATTTATGAAGAATCCCATAAAATCATTACTACTGAGAGCTAAGGGAATGGATGGATCAACAGAGCTGTGGCTCTGGGTAAGTTTGGCAACTGTACTAAAGAGAAATCTAGGATTATTTTTATTCTCTTCAATTAATGATGAAAAATATGCTGCTCTAACTCTGCGGAGGGTCTTGTTATACAACAATAGTCTGTCCCTCCAGATTAAGTAGGATTCCTCTTGGTGTGTAGAGCGCCATTTTCTCTCCAATTTCCTAACATTATGCTTCAAGGAACGCAGCTCTGAATTAAACCAAGGAGCCAGCTTCCTGTGAATAATCACCTTCTTTTTCAAGGGAGCTACATTGTCTAATGCAGAACGCAATGAGGAAGTCACATTGTTAGCAAAGGTATCGATTTGTGAATGGGAAGAAACAGCAATGCTGCCATCTACAGGGCATTTCTGCAATACTGAGGATATTAGGAAGGGGACAGACTCTTTAAGTTTTGATACAGCATTATCCGATAAAAATCTACTATAATGGAACCCTCTTTTGGGGGTGGAGAATTCAGTTAGATTAAACTCAAATGTTATTAAAAAATGATCAGACAGGACAGGGTTGTGAGAGAATACTGTTAATTCTTCACAATCAATGCCATATGTCAGAACAAGGTCTAAAGTATGGAGCCGAGAGTGCGTCGGTTCATGCACATTTTGAGCAAAACCAATTGAATCTAAGATAGTTTTAAAGGCTACACTAAGGTTATCACATTCAGTGTCAACATGGATGTTAAAATCACCCACTATAATAACCTTATCAGTATTTAACACCAAATCAGATAAGAAATCTGACAACTCATCCAAAAACTGAGTGTAAGGGCCTGGTGGACGATACAAAACAACAAACAGAAGAGGTTTTATTGCTTTGCAGTTTGGATGAGGGAAACTGAGGGTTAAATGTTCAAAAGAACTGTAATTATTAGTTGGCCTGGGACTAATTAATAAATCAGACTGAAAGATAGTTGCCACTCCTCCTCTTCTTCCCACAGATCTGGGAATGTGGAAATTTGAATAACTGGAGGGGGTTGACTCATTTATACTAACGTAGTCCTCTTGTAGCCAGGTTTCTGTGAGACAAAACAAATCAATCTGATTATCAGAAATCAATTCATTAACTAACAAAGTCTTTGGAGGGAGAGACCTTATATTTAATAGACCACATTTTATTATTTTATTTTTAGGTTCAAGGTGAACCATATTGATTTTTATCAATATGGTTCATATAAGGTTCATATAAGGTTGGGCATAAATATGGTTGGGCAATCCTTTGTTTATTTTTTTCCCAAAGCGGACACTTTCACACCTGGTCCTTTATTAAAGGGGGAGTGAAATGAAATCTACAAATATTGAGACAGCTGCAAAATCATTTGGTGAAACACTTCCACAAAACATACCAGGGATCCGTTTCTCTAGCCTCAAACTTGAATAAAAGTTTTTCAGAGTTTTTGTCAATGAGTGGGCTGATTTTTGATGGGCGGGGTTGCCTGACATCAACTGTGTCAAAGCCAGCTACAACAGGTCCAAGGACGGCATTCGATTCCAGTTGGTAATCTGTAGACATGGAGGAAGAAGCCTTTTTCACAAAAATATCTCGATAGATTTCTTCTAATAATGGCTATTCAACCATAGCGGCTAAATATCTGGAAACTCTGCAGACTGGGATTCTGATTTAGAGCAACGTCATGGCTGACAAGACAACACACCTAGTGACCCAGTTGGGACTGTAGAATGATGAGGACCAATTTCATACATGCCATTGTGTCATGTGTGGATTTACTACATTAATCGGAATTTCTACTCTGGGGCTTTCGACGAGCGACGTTAGTATTTTGTCATAGATTAGCATACGGACCGTTAGCAAGGAGCAGCTGATACATTTATATTCGTATTGAGGAGCCATGGTTCTTTGTCGCGTTAGTTATATGTTTTATTCCCAGCACGCTACACACATGATGTTGTTCGGAGAGTATGCCTGTGTAGGTAGCTGACTTGTACAATATATGGCCGGTGTTGTGCAAGAGTTCTTGTGTTGTGTGACGATAACGGGAGCTTCATGATCACATGTTCACAGCTGTATGTCGCGAGCGCATTCTCTATTGATCTATGCTCCTCATTTTTCTCTCTCGCTTTTCTTTAAAAAAAAAATCATAAAACTAGTCAGGATAGCTTTGGGCAAATTTGCCATGTTGCTAATCGACCTGCACAGGTGGCTGCACAGGAAAACCATCGGACGTTGTTTTTGCCTACTACTTTGTAATGCCTGTTAGATTTGAGTAAACATGACTGAATACGACAGAAGGCACGAAATAAACACTGTTAGGTTTTTAAGTGCCCTTAGACTCTTGGTAGGGTCAAACAAGTTGAGTGAGTGATCTTTTTAGCATATTCTGAATTTTTCCCACTATGAAAGGTGATTCAGTTATGGAAACGTTAGATTTTGTATTGATAGAGGAGCTGTTTTTTATGTTTGTTTTTGTTGTCTATCTTTCTATAGAAATGGTATTTTCCTTTTAAAAAAAAAGGTTTATTGTCTGCCAGCATTTTTAGTTAGCTTCCCGCCCTACCATACAGCAGGTGCCACCTAGTGTTCAAACAATGCCCTCTCAAGCGAGTTGGGATTGTAGCTCACTAGATATGTGCATTATTTATTTTCCTATTCTACCCACATACCCATAAGGAATGGCGAATCAAAACCAGGTTGTGCAACAAAATATTATTTAGGTATACTACTTATGATTAAACATAAGTAATGCAGAGCTTTTTTGTCTCTTCAAAAGGTGCCTTTAAGGAATGTTCTGACCATGTTGCTTCCACAAAACAAAAAGCTCAAAGGCAGACCGATTTTATAGAAAACAATAGGTGTTTGTTGGCAAGGTTATCTATTGTGAAGTCACCTCTGGAAAACTGAATATCAAATTGACAAACTATAGAGATTTTTCTCATTAGGTGGACAATTAGCTTGTGGTGTATTCATTACTGAGGAACTGTCACCTCATTAATCACCTGGAACATTCTATAAGCTATACCTGGGACGGCGCCATTAGCCATGCATGGCAAGTTTATGGATTCTTCTCTCAGGTTCAGGGCTGAGAGAACACTTTCAAGCAGCTAAACAGGAAAAAAAAAAACTGCAGTAACATCCTAACCGTCCCATCCGTCCTCTGATTTCACTTCCAGTAATAATGGCTTCCTCTGTGGCCCTTGTCCAGCGGAGAGTGTATTTGGCTTCCACCTGAAACCTGCCTGAGATCAAAGGAAGGAGGAGGGTGTCCTGCTCGTAGCTGATTAACCTGCTGGCACACTACTGACACAGTCCTTTAGCTCCCGGAGCTGCCTCGCAGCCATAATCACGCTCCGTCCCAGCTGAATATAAACGGAGCACTTGGCTAGATTTCCCTCTGAATGTAAGAAAAAGGCAGGAAGGAACGCTGCGGTTTTATGTGATTGCGTCGCGTTCTCAGCCAGGTGTAATTTATTGTAATGAAGGCAACTATCTGAACTGCTCGCTGGGTGGGTGTGAGGAAAAGCTGAATATGATATGCACCTAATCAGGTGGCTTCTCAAAGAAGTTAACATCACTTGTTAAATCACTCGAGACAATCCCACACTAGGCCCATTTAGACAGTTATGAAACCATGTTAATATACCATGATGGCTTCCATTCCTTCTTTGTCTCAAATCCTGTCTCACCGGGGGTACTGGCTGACGTCACGCTGTCATTTATAATTCTTTACAGGCTCTTTGTCGTACCTCGCAGCGTTTGAAGACAGACTTGTACGTCTCAATCCTCAGCCCCGACAGACTCTGGGATTGTCAAACAAAACATCTCACCCTGGCACATGCACAGTGGGAAATGGTGTTACGCCAGAAATAATACTAGGCTCTCACACATCACTTTCTCTTTTAAAAGAGGTTTATTATCTGTAATGCCCTTAGAAGCCCCCTTTTTGTAAACCTTGATTTTTTATTTTTTTTTCTTCATGTTACAACCACAAAATTCAGGGTTTAAGCTAGTCTGTACTCTGTTGCTTGGAGCCAAATGTGGCCCATAATGCCCTCCTCTTGTAGGGCATATTTTACTTAAAAGTGACATAGAGCTAAGCAGTGTGTAAAGATATCAGTTTGAAGATAATAAGGTAAAAGTTAATTATTTTTTATTTCTTTTTTGTCAATATGTTACTAAATTCATACTTTTTCATTTCTCAAAAATGCAGATTCTTCCACTGTGGAAAATGTATTCATTCTGTTGTTGCACTTCTTAAAACCTGACCATAGAGATAAGGTAGCTGTTTTGTTTTAGTTTTTCCAATTTAAAATTTTTTTATTAGACCAATTTTGTGTAACTGTATAAAAAATGTTAGAAGCTGTTGAAGAGTCCCGTCGCTTCAATGGCTCTGGATACATTTTTATTCCGCGGGGAGGAAAAAAAAGGTCTGCGAAAGCTGATAAACAAATCCACTTGGTAGTAATTTTCTTCCAAAAGGTTTACCCCTCCATGTCAATAATTTCATGAACCTTTCACTCCATTTCTGAAACTAATTTTAAACATATGCTATGCAAAATAGCAAGCTCAGTCCGACTGGATGGAAACACCAACTTTCGCGTTTTGCCAAAGATTTTCAATTGAATTTAGGTGTGGACTTTGACTAGGCCATGTTGATCTACAACATTGTAGCTTTGGATGCATTGTTAATGTTGTCCTACTTTAAGGTGAACCTCTTGCCCCTTTCTTTTCTTCGGTATCACCCAGCATTTAGTATGATGCTGCCACAACCATGTTCCACTGCGTCGATGGTTGATTAAAGGTGATGTTCAACATTACTTGTTTGCCAGATATTGACTTAGACTTAGACTTAGGCAACTTTCTTTGTCATTTTGTATGTACAGAGTGCATACAGAACGAAATTTCGTTGCATACAGCTTGTAAATTACAGTATAAAGTTCAGCAGTGATTAAAAAGGAGAAAGAAACAGCGTGCGATCACAGTGTACTGGAGAATATTGAAACCATTTGTATGTGCAGAAATTATGGCGCAAAAAGGCATTTGTGCAAAAATGCATTTAGAAACTAAAGGTTCGGCAGCATTTGTAATGCTAGATAGAGATGCAGTGATGCAAATGTGAAAATGTGGTGCAGAGTCCAGTTTATAGTTTAGCAGTTCAACAGTCTGATGGCAACAGGGAAAAAGCTTTTGCAGAACCTGGTGGACCTGCAGCAGATGCTGCGGAACCTCTTCCCCAGAAGGCAGCAGGGAGAACAGTCCATGGTGAGGAGTCTCTTATGATGTTATGGGCTCAAGACACAGTGGTGGGAAGAAATGTCCTTATTGGAGGGAAGGCGAGCCCCGATGATCCCTTCTGCTGTCCTCACCACTCTCCTCATGTTCTTCCAGTCGGAGGCACTGCAGTCTCCACACAACACAGAGAGACAGCTGGTCAGAATGCTCTCTATAGTGCATCTGTAGAAGGTCGTGAGGATGGGCGGTGGCAGGTGGGCTCTCCTCATCCTCTGCAGGAAGTACAAGCACTTCTGTGCCCTCTTCACCAGAGACGTGGTGTTCACAGACCAGGTGAGGTTGTCCGTGATGTGCACCCCCAGGAACTTGGTGCTGCTGACCACCTCCACCGCTGAGCTGTTGATGAGTAGTGGAGCATGGTGAGGCCGGTTCTTCCTGAAGTCAACGATGATCTCCTTCGTCTTCTCCACGTTCAGGATCAGGCTGTTGTCTCTGCACCAGTCCACCAGCTGCTCCACCTCCTCTCTGTAGTCCTGGTCGTTGTCGTCTCTGATCAGGCCCACCACCGTTGTGTCGTCTGCAAACTTCACAATGTGATTGGTGGTGAACCTGGGGACGCAGTCATGTGTCAACAGAGTGAACAGCAGGGGGCTCAGGACGCAGCCCTGAGGGGAGCCCGTGCTGAGGGTAATGACATAAGAGGTGTTCTGTCCGACCCGGACTGACTGAGGTCTGTTGGTGAGGAAGTCTAGCAGCCAGTTGCGAAGAAGTGTGCTGAAGCCCAGATGTTCTAGTTTTCCCACCAGGTGCTGTGGGATGATGGTTTTGAACGCTGAACTGAAGTCCAGGAACATTATCCGCACGTGCGTGTTCTTCTCCTCCAGGTATGCCAGGCTCAAGTGAAGAGCGGAGGAGATGGCGTCCTCAGTGGAGCGGTTCCGCCAGTAGGCAAACTGGAACCGGTCGAGTGTTGGGGGGAGACTGGAGACGATGTGTTCTTTCACCAGCCTTTCAAAGCACTTCATCATGATGGGAGTGAGTGCAACAGGCCGGTAGTCATTGAAACAGGTGACTTGAGGTTTCTTCAGCACCGGAATGATGGAGGCAGACTTGAAGCATGCTGGCACTGTGGCTTGGTCCAGCGAGGTTTTAAAAATGTCTGTGAGGACACCAGCCAGTTGACCTGCACACTCCTTGAGCACCCGCACAGGTATGTTGTTGGGACCTGGGGCCTTCCGTGGGTTGACTCTCCTCAGAGTCTTCCACACGTCGCCGGTGTCAAGGCAGAGTTCCTCCTCTTCCTGATGGGGAACAGCTTTCATTGCTGGAGTGCTGTTTGGTGCCTCAAACCTCCCAAAGAAGTTATTTAGTCCGTTAAGGAAGTCAGCATCAACTTCCCCCACCAGGGGGAGGGTGTGTTGTAGTCAGTGATCGCCCTTATGCCTTTCCACATGCTCCTGGTGTTGCTGACGTCATGGAAAAGCTCCTGGATTTTCTTAGTGTGGCTCCGCTTCGCTAGCCTGATGGCACGGTTCAGGTTGGCTCTCGCTGTCCTCAGTGCCTCCTTGTCACCAGACTTGAAGGCTGAGTTTCTTGCTTTTAGCGCTTGACGGACCTCCTCAGTAATCCAGGGTCGTTGGTTGGCTCGGGTGATGATGGTCTTAGTGGTGCTGACGTCCTCAACGCATTTGTTGATGTAGGCTGACACAGCCTACATTGTTGCATTGTTTTGCATAGGTTAAATAGTTTACGAATCTTATCTGACCAGAGCACCTTCTGTTATGTGTTTGAGTCCCGTGCATGCCTCGTTCCAAGCTGCAAACACACAATTATATATTTCTTTCAACAATAGCCGATTTATGAGATTTGTGGAGTGCAAGACTTATTGGCTGACGTCTAGAGACAACCAGTTACCCTAAGATTAATTTCAGGGGTGTGCAGAATAAACGGGGCTGAACAGATATTTTTTAGTTTATTTGAAGAAGTAGTTTTCAAAACCATGTTTCCATTTCAGTTGATTAATTGTTATGTGCCTCATCCCAAATCCCATTAAGATGCTTTCAGGGTTTGTGGTTGCAATGTCAAAAGAGGGGAGGGGGGGGAATGCAAGGGCTACACATACCTTGGCACAGTACTTGCAACTTGTTAGCTGTGCTCTCAAGAGGATGAAGTATGGTAGCGCTTTTTTGTTCTTTACCCCAAAAGGCCTCCCACTAAGTCGGTAATGATCTCATTTGTATGCATTGTCCTCTTGAAATCTGTGCCACTGTGGGATCTCACCCCCAACGGGTCTGCCACACTTAAAATTACAACTTTGCTCCCCTAACATTGCCCTCCTTTCCTCACAAAGCTCCACCCGTCCAAATGACTAGTCGCACAAAAGTATTTGCTGCCCCCTTGGAATGTAAAAAGCAGATGGTGTCCAGTAGGTGAATTAAGGCTCATAAATGACCGAGTTTTGCTTCACAGAAAGCCAGTTAAACTCTGTTGGTCTTCCAAAGTATTTCATTTATCCAATGTCATGTAAATTATGATGTATTTGCTATGTTTTTACTCTTTTGTAGCAGGTGATTTTGTGTTTTTATTCCATGCATATTGTGTGTAATCTTTAAATGTGGAGTGTTTTAAACAGATGTAAAGCTTAAAGTTCAACTAATGTGACGCTATACCTGTGGATAAAAAAAAAACAACAACTCATAAAGCTTTTATAAATCATTCTAAACGCAGCTAAACCTCATCATAAACCCCTGTATAAATGTTTGTTGTCTGTTGCCAACTGTTTCAAGCTGTTTGTTAAACTCTCGAACTCCAAAGGCAACAGCGACATTGAACGCTATCAAATGGCAAATAAGAAAATCCCGTTCAAATATACCCGGCCAGTAGAGGATTGGCTTCAGGAGAAAGGTAAACCTTTATTCAACTTTTAGAATGTTTCTTCCTTTATTTTATTTTCTTTCAGTCATCTCATCGGCTTGCTCCCTTTCAACCTCTGAGAATGAGAAAACCATCCCTTAAACCCCTTAAAAATCTGTAAAATAAATTGTATTTTTATGTGATTTTCCCCCCCCCTTTTTTTCTGCCATTGTCACCTTTTTATTTAATCTTGTTCGATCATGGTGTCCAGTTAAAGGGACTGGGACAAGGAGATGAAACACAGGTTGAATTTGACTGGGAGGAGGCATTAGCTACGCTGCAGCAGTAGGCCGACTGTTTGGAGAGGAGGCTTAACTCCCCTGACTCAAATCCTCTGCAGTGTTTGAGAACAAACTAATCAGTGGGCATATCCCCCCCCCCCTCCTGAAAACTTCCCTAACAGCGGGGGGGGCTCCTCTCTGCTCTAATTTATCTTCTTGTACTTATCACACAAAATGGAAATCCAACCTGTTTTGATGATGGAGAGATAATTGGAGCGTTTTTGACAGCGTAGTGTCACGGTGCGAGCGCCAAGGTGCGCCGCCGCCTGATAGAGCTGTACTTATTAATCGCTGAGATTATCAAAGTCGGCCTCAACACACGTGTGGGTGGATTTAAGGAAGCCCGCTGCCCCACAAGAGAACCTTCTCACTCTACGTAATACCATTATAAACTGCCTTTTTAAAATTCATTGCACATAAACGTCTTAACCTTTTCATAAAGTCCCTTTAACGACCGCTAAAACACTGACAGGTTTTTGAGAGGAAGGAGAAAAGAGAAAAAAAGAAATCCCATTACTGCTGCATGCATAGTTCCACACGTGCTATTTCATTTCTGTGATATGAACGCCCCGTCCCTGCCATTCCATACCTAATGTGTTCTGTGCTGTATAGCAAGCAACAAGGAACAAGCTTGCAGTGTTGCTAATCTGTGAATTGCACAAATGAGAAATGTAATTATGATTCTTGTTTTGTGGAAGTTTTGTGCATTTTCGATTTCATAATTAATGCATGAGCAGTGTGTTTTGACTGTAATGTTTAGCCGTCGACTAATCAAATTCACACGGCACATTAGACCTCATATTGTCTTCGTAATATGCCAAACCCTGTATATGTATTTATTTGTCATTACCCTGCACGAAGTTTAGTCCAGAAGCCATTATTCCTAGAGCACACTTTCCAGCTCGTTTTCTTTAGATATTACTTTCAAATTTGCATAGATTCCATAACAAGATTTTTGTAGTACTGT
The DNA here is from genome assembly GCF_011125445.2 of Fundulus heteroclitus. Classification (NCBI taxonomy): domain Eukaryota; kingdom Metazoa; phylum Chordata; class Actinopteri; order Cyprinodontiformes; family Fundulidae; genus Fundulus; species Fundulus heteroclitus. Next base: position 22,130,398 of record NC_046375.1, read on the forward strand.
AGGAAGGCGAATGGTTATTTTTGCTCGTGTACTTCAGAGTAAATGCATGGTTCTTTTTCATAATTTAGAGCCAAATTTAATCATGGTCTGAAACAATACTTTGCTCTATAAACACAGCATTTTTCTGTCACTGTAAGACATGTAAACATTTTGCTCTTAAATGTACTTTCTGTGGATCACTTATTTTGTTTTAATTTACTTTATTTTTTTTTGTAAACTTGCTTTTGCAACAACTTTTATGGGCTCTTGGTCAAATTGCTCCATCGCCAATTCTGTTCCCGAGCGTTGCCTTTTAGTCCCTTCCTGCTTCCATTTAATTTCCCCAAAGCATATATAGTACCTTGTACCCATGTCCTTATCAGCTGTGTGACAGTTTATTTATTCTTGGGAGTTTGACATTTTAATGAATTATGGACAAAGATATTCAATTCTATTATGGTCGTAGATTACCTCTATTTTCAAAATAACTGTGGTTCTGCGCCCTGTTTGAGTCAGTTGATCCTTGAATCATGACATCATGACAATTTCACCCCATATTATGTCTGATTGACCTTCAGCTGGTTCATATTATTTATTGTCTGAAGTACTCTGAAGACATTATGGAAAATAACACACTTTACGAAATATTTAAATGCGACGTATGAAATGTATGTATCCAATGGTTCCCCTGATTAACGTGTTGTTGGTACAAAACATCCTGTGCTTTACATTTCGTACCTAAGGAACGTTGGTATAATGCTGCAAAATGTACAAAGTGGCGAAGGGGCAAAGTGACAGGCACCCATATGTCTTGCGTTAGATGGCTTCCTTGTTGGCATCCTCACCCATTCTCTCTCCTATCCTGTCTCAGGCCGGCAGCTGACGATCTTCAACACCCAAGCCACTATTTCTATCGGAGGAAATGACCGGAAGCGGCCCTACCAAGGCCAGCTCTCCGGCCTCTATTACAATGGCCTCAAGGTCCTCAACATGGCCGCCGAGGGCCACCCTAACATCAAGGTCAACGGCAGCGTGCGGCTTGTGGGAGACGTGCCCACCAGCCGTGGTGCGACGCGCACCACCACTTCCATGCCGCCGGAGATGTCCACCACCTTTATCGAGACCACCACCACGCTGTCCACCACAACCACCCGCAAACAGCGCTCACCACCGTCTATTCAGGTAGAGCTCACTGGGAACTCTCAATATGTGCGTGCGAGTTGTTGCATGTTGAGGCAGGTGGTTGTAGAGAGATGGTAGCCTAGAAGTTAGAGCATTGCACTTGTGTCCCGGAGGTTCCGGGTTCAAATCCCACAGACTGTTGCTCTGGGTACCTGAGCAAGACCCTCAAACCCCTGATTGCTCCCTGGGTGTCGCACAGTGGGGCTCCCAAGGGGAGCAGTGGGTCATTGCAACATACTTTCCAATGAATGTATGTTACAATGACGATAAAGATTATTATGATGTTAGGATAAAAATTATTTGTTAGATCGACTTTTGTGCGCAGCCTTTATTTCGGTTGTTGCGAACCCAGAAAACAGGCAATAGTTTCTAAACACTCACCATGCAAATTGTGGCAAATGGTGTGACGCTGATAAAATCCAGGCTCTACATCAGCAACAGAAATCAAGATTTGAAGTCTAGACATGTATCACTTAAGAATACCCTTGTCAGAATCAGACCCAGACCTCCCTAGTCTTGAATTCATAGTAGTCTAATGATGTGGAGAAGTATTTGTATTTGTTATCTTGCATAAAAGACTGCCCGTATAAAAATGTTATTGCTTTTACTTTATCAGTTTAGCAATGTTCCAAAAGGTACAAGATAAATATACTATGTAGGTATTAGTTTGCTTTCAAATAGGATTCTTTCAAAATAGAAAAGCCTTTCCTTGTGGTGAAAAAGGCAACAAATCCAACAAAGGTTCTGTTTTCTCTCTAATAAGGTTTAAAAACGCCCCGGAGAGCAGAAACAACAACTGTTCCCCTCTCTTTACTATTTAATGTGTTTCTGGAACTGGTTTGGATTACGTCTGCCCTCCCTCTTTTTCCTCTGCTTGATCAGCCAAGGTCAGGACACTGTATTTCTCATTCTGCCGAGGATCGAAGTGCTGTTGTTCGACGAGCCGTGCCTTTTCGGCTTTCCTCCACCAATTTCCCTTTTTCCCCCACCTCTATCTGTCATGCAACACATTTCCGGACCGAGAGAGGGCTTTCTCCAATACGTCCCGAGTCCGAGCCAATGAATGTCACAACTGTGCCAAGAAAGCAATCACGCTCAGCAGTCCTTTGACACCCAGAGCACAAATTGAACCCTTCATTGTCTATATTAAAGCAATAACTCTCCCTCATGAGTGAGACGTGGCTGTTGCGGAGGGAGGGTTTTGGCGGTTGTGGTTGACAGGCCGCTGTTATCTCCGTCTGCACCTCAGCATCAAATTGTCTGCCGCACAGTCATGATGACCCTTCATGTCGGCGCTGACACGTCTACCTCTGTACGGGAGCGAGAGTGCGAGATGCTAGGATGAAGTGATCTGAAGATAGAAGACGCGCAACAGAAACAAAGCAATCCATTCCCGTTTCCTCCATGAGTCAGCGATAATGACCTAGCCGAGATACATTACCGTCTCTGGCAGCAACGACAAGGTCACATCATAAAGAGAAAGACTTGTGTCGTCTCGGCCTGAAAATTAATATCAAAGGAAGTCAATAAAGTTCCTCAGCTGGAAGATCTTTTTTGACAACGCCCTTGACTTTTCAAGGTGAAGTGATGAACAAATATCTCTGTTGCCGATATGCATGATTCCGCCGTTAGACGGCAGACAACGCTCCCCGGTAACTTAATAACAATGTGGGTTCCCTGCCCCCTGTAACTTCCCCGTTTTATTTTTGTATTCCTTTCGAGAACACACCTTGGTCATTCTTCTTCCACGAGCTCCCATGACAGGCCCCGGCTTTGATTCACGTTGTCGTGTCGCAGCATTTCATTTGCCGAGGCCTTTAATTTTACAGTTCCCTAGCCGGCTGTCAGGCGCTGTGGTGTGAGCGGTAAGGAGAGGACCTGTACTCGTTTGGCAGATTTTCCCACCCCTCTGGGTAGTATAGGGGGGTTTAGGGAGTTGAGCTATCATTAGTGATGTACTGCTGTGCTGAAAAAGAGCTATAGGCACCTGACGCTGGTACTGGACTCGAGCACAAGAGCAGCTGCTTCAAAAGTGGGGGGTGCCTGAGTGGACTACAATGTGTGTGCGTTGACGTTCGGGTGTGTTCGCAGATGTCTATTTTAGGTCCACTGAACCGACACTACCTGTTTGGCTCTCTGAGGTGAGAAGCGGCGTGTCCCCCGACGTCTCTGGCTCAACAGGACGAGAGGCAGGGGTGTGAAGTGGAGAGACCAATCTCACGCTTAATTAATGATGGTTCCATGGGGAGGAACATGCATTGACATGACAAACACCTTTCCTTTTCTTTTTATTCGCTCCTGCTACTTGGTGCAGACTTCGTGCAGAGAATTTATTATTATTTTTTTTTTTTCGGTTTTAATGGCTCTTCAAAAAAAAAAAAAACATATTCTTATGAACACATCTGTTAATAGACTTTTGCCTACTTTGAAGGAATTGCAAACATCACAGCACCTTTTTTTGAGCCGAGTACATTTTTAACGTATAGTTTTTTCCATCATTATCTAATTCATAATTTTGCACTTTTGCATGTGGAGAACATTGATATGCATCTTAAAGCTTTGTCATTGCCTTGCCTTGCCTTATTCCTGATATAAGACAAAACAGAGTTTAATTCCCATCTAAGCCAGGCAGCTTTTGTTGACATATTCTTAATACACTCTTAGGTTGCAGCAATGACCTGAGAGTAATGTTACTTAATCCCTCACACTGGTATGCAGGAACTATGTCTGCACCAATGAAAATGCACTGACTTTGACATGTCTAATGCTTGGAGTGGGTCTCACTGACAGCAACCCAACCTACTTTCTGATTAATTCAGCTGGTAATTATTTCACCACGTCGCGGCATTCATGGACTGTGATAGCAACAAACTTTGATTCTCATAGGTTAATGTATTAAAAACATTCACTGTATTCTGAAAAATTGTGAAATTTGATGCAACTATTTAAAAGGTTTTACTTTATTGAAAAGTAATTCAGAATGAATGCAAATACAATCAATATTCAGATTGTACTGAACCGTTGTTGCAAGGGGGATATTCCACGTTAGATCCAAAGTAAATAAAGGAATCATTGATTCTTTTCCAAAAAGGATCTTCTGACTCACGCACCTTAAGAAAGCATTCAATTCCCTGCATGAATTTTGGAATTCCAAATGGAAATTCCATATTTCCTGCCTAATCTTGCTAACAAGAAACAAAAGTATCTCCCTTTTAGACAATTTAGATTTGCCTTCAGTCAGATGTTCATCCATGCAGCTACAGGAGGAATTTTAAATGCCATTTACTATGCCCTCTTTGTCTCTTCTTGACTGGACTAAATGACCTGGCATTGAACGCGTCAGTCAGATATTTCCTCCTTCATGTTTGCCGGCTGCTTCATTGTCAAAATCTCACTATCTTCTGACGATTCACCACTCTTTGCTTTAGCCATTTAGCATTGGGAACATTTCTTTGATTCTGTGCTGCAAACAAGGATAACAAATGCAAACATAGGTAGTTTAAGCTGCCTACTGGCAAGGCAAGGATTGTAAAGCTATGATTGCATCCTTACGCTGTTACGTTTTTTTTTGGACAACTGAGCTCTATACTTGGACATTTACTGGGAAATGAATGGCACAGTCCAATACCTTTCATCTGAACCACCACTTCCTTTTATAGGGTTGCTATTGAATTAGCAAAACACAAAGATTATGTCTACTCAAGGCTTAATCCAACCAGCTAAGTAGCGAGCTAGCTACCCAGTTAACAAATTAGCCAATCAAAAAAAGACAGACAGAAGATTTCTCACTCAATGTAAGAAGTTATTTTTGTGCTTATGTTTATCTGCCAAAATTAGCAGGTGAACATTAACTTGTCAAATGACAGCTGCAGTACAGCTGTCATTTGAAAGTAACAAGCATTGTGAGAATTATGCAGGATTTAGAGAGAAAAAATTGTATTGTAGTCAAAGCAGAGATTTAAAATTACACCAGATGGTCTGTTAAGGTGGTGCAGAGCATAATTCTCCAAAGTGAGTCAAGGCTTTAGTTGTCTTGAAGGGCTTTTTGAAGAGTTTTATATAAATGGTGTCATAAAACAAATCAAAAAATGTTGTGATTGTCAAAGGGGCAGCTAATAACCTGAGGAGACAAATTCTCTACATCCACTGTATAGAATAAAAAAAACTGCTAATCTTATTTCAACCAATCTGACATTATGGGGAGACAGAACGATTGGAGTTTCCCAGACTCTTACATCCCTTACATGTCAGCAGGGCTGCTGGCTAATTTATGTAAAAGGTACAAATTCTGCAGATTACAACCATAACGCTAATGTTAAACTAACCTCAGGTAAAACATTTTCACAGATGAAGTTTTTGGTTTAATACTTTCTGTAAAAAGGATACCAACGTAGAAATAAAATCTCGCTTTTCACTCCAGGTGACAACCAAAAACAGTTGCTCATTGCTTGCAACCTTGGATGCTGGAAAGTTTCCATTACAACAGTACAAAACACACACATTTAAAGAAGTGATGAAACTAAAGCAGGTATTCCTTTTCAAGTAGCTCCAAAGCACCCCCAGATTAACTGTTTTTAGCTTGACCAAATGGACCAAAGCATTTTTCTTTGTTATGTTTTAACACTGGCAGATTTTATGTGGATAGTCAGACTGGGAATACTCATTTATGCGGGGCCCTCTATCATGGGAGATCAGCGTCTCTCGCTTGCAATTAACTCACCGTGCTTGTGTGAGATGTTTGGGAATAATTAGAACGGGAGGGCTGCAATCTAGAATACCGTGGGGGGAAAGTACCGAGGGAGAGACACTGAAAATGATTTGCATGTTTGGCATGTTAAAAAAAAAATTTGCTCGAGTCCATCATTTGCAACTGGTCCCCTTAGCTCAGGAGATGGGAAATGAAAAGCAAATTGTATAATTGGGATTGCTCACGCTTGGATACACTTTCAATGATAACGGTTTTATGTTAAATCTGCATGGATTAGTCTGTTGCTCTGTTCTGTCTCTGTTTTATACGAGGCTTTTAAAGGTGTAGTACCTTGAACAGTATTCATATTTTTTTTTCTTTTACTTTCCATATTTTGTCAAGATAGAAGGCTGTATATGGCTCTTTGGGTACTTTGGCAAGAAACTATTTTAGGTCTGTGCAGTGGTTTAGCAGTTTTAGCAGTTTTAGCAGGGTTTTGTTTTTTTTGTATCTTCATGGAATGCACAGGATTTCCTCAACAGAAAGACTTTGTTCATACAAGGAATAGATTTCTTTGGTTCAGTCACCATTTCGTCATTTTGCTGCAAACTATGTCCATGTTTTTAGTTCCTTTTATTTCCCATCTTTTTTTCTCTAAATATAGACAATTTTGTCTAAGTGCATAGATTCTTATTTCCTGCTTGCTAAGTGTGTAGATAGGAGATTACTAATTACTCCAAAGTATTTTTTCAGAGGTTATGGATTTTAAACAAGCACAAAGTACATAATTGTGGAGTTGAAGAAAAATTGGAGATGCATTTCAAGAGAGAAATTGAAGCATCAGGCTTGTCCTCAGCCTGGATGAAAAACCTGGTTATTTCTGATGGGGAAAAGGAATGGCCCTAAATGCAGGACAGTCCTGGAAGGAAAGTTGTTGGAGGTTGGAAAGTCTTTCACAGCAACATTTAGTATCTATGCAAAGTTATGTTTAGGGTGTTTAGTGGTTTAGGGCGAAGAATATTCCTGTTATAGGATCAACATCAAGATTTAGGTCCAAATGACGGTGGCAAGACATGAGAAGCGATTTTCCCAGACAATAGCCATCCAATTTGACTTGGCTATTTTCAAAGAAGAATGAGGAAAACGCCAAATTTCTAGAGGTGCACAGCTATAATATGTGTAACTGGAATAGCAGTAAAAAGATGATTATTCAAAGTATTGACTGCCTGCCACATTTTTTCTTATTCTCATTTCTCTACTGCTTTGTGTTGATCTATTAGAAAAAAATTCAAATAAAACACAGAAAAGTCTGTTCTGCTAAGGTGACAAGCTATGGTAAAGGGTATGAAAACTTTTGTAAGGCACTGTGGAGAGTGACTGAAAGTCTGGAAAAAGAAATGCTGCGAACCAGATTGAGCCTCAGTTTTCGTGAAACGCGGATATTTTGCGGCCTATCCCATGAGGGTAAATGATGACAGCTTATTTATTCTTCACCTTAAGAGGTAGTGCGGGTAGCGTCATGCTGAGCCTCCACATGCATGCAAATATTTGAGGATGCGTTCCTAATTACATGGGTGTGAGTGGGCAGATACGGCCTCCTACTTTTAGTCACCTTTTCTTCTCAGCTTGCCTCACAACCGTCGCCCGGACCTGCGGCTAATTGTTCAAAGGTCAACTTAGCGAGCAGGTATTCCTGGAGAAGCTTTCAACTCTTCTTCTTTTTTTTTCTCTTTCTCTCTCTCCTGGCTGCCCCACCAGGCACCTCTGCTTCCAGGGAATTGTTGAAGATAAATGCTGTCGGTGGGCCGGTTGCTCGATGTGTCCAATTAAGAGACAGCAGAGTGATGGCAGCCCTTCTGGTGTGAGCGCGGCTCATTAAAAGGGGGGGAAACACAACCGGTGCACAGAGGCGTACACACACATAGGCGTTCCGATTCTGCTCAAGGATCTCCTAATCTCTGCCACGTATACAGCCGAGTTATCATAATTGAGGCCCATTTTGTGCAAGCGCGTATCAAATAGCATTCAGCTCCGTTAGCAGTCGCATCTGCTCGTGCTCCTGTCACAATATTCCACCTTGTCAGAAATGTACCCCCCCCCACCCCCCGCCACCACCGTCAACATGACATACTCATTCCAGCAGTTTCTCGATAGTCTTGCCTTTACTGTCGTCAGTTTGTATTCACCACCACGTTTGTAATTCCCTTTATGAATTTTTCATGCCGCTCGGCGTGCAACAGAATATGTACATAGAGCTGTTTCCATTAGAATTCTCTGTGTGAGGGTGTTTGTAGATGTTTGCAATTTCATGTCAGTACATCGTGTGTTTCCGTGTGTGTGTTTCCGTGTGTGTGTGTGCATTCAGGGCAGTTTGTCTCTCGGTGTGTGAGAACCGGCAGATAGCTCCGGGGGTTTTGGACCACGGGGGTTTGTGTAATGGATGTACCCTAGCCCCCACTCCCCACTCCCCCAGCACCCCTTCCCACCACCTCACTACACAGTTTATCTAGATCCTCGAGGAAAGAAGGTGGTGTGTGTGTGTGTAAACCTGTCATGTACCAGCGGAGGCACTTCCACGTCCAGAGAGGCGAGCACACATCACCTGTAAACACTCAGTTTGCAGCTTGTTACTGAGCTGACCATCCCCGGCACGCTCTCTGGCGTGGTGCACAGCTTCGCCTCACGCTGCGCTGCCCCCAGAGATGTCTGACTGGTTATAAAACGACGTCCCTGTCCAGCTCCACGCCGATAACAATCTGACTCTTCTGGTTGAAAAAAAGAATCATCCTGACTGTGCAAACTACAGCTACAGTGGGAAAGAGGGAGAGAAAAAAAACACATTTCTCTTGATCAATAGATATCTAATGGTGCTCATGACTTGGAGGTCACACCATGTTTGGTCAAATAAAACTGAGTGACTCCCGTTTCAGAGAAACCGAGACAAAATTGTCTTTAAACTATGTATGAGAAACTGGAATGACACAAGAATTAAGAATTTAAACATTTGAACACAGTATGTAAGTAAAGATTATGTATATAGCACCTTTCTCAGAGAGGAGTCACAAAATGCTTTACACTACAAGGCATTAAAATACAAAACAGCACTAAATAAAATGCATATAGACAAGATACATACAGTCATAGCAGAGCTTTTTTTTTTTAAATCATCCACAGAGTTCACTAAGCGCAGGTAAAGTGGTGCATTTCACAGTCTGGGTGCGACAGCTTGGAATGGATCTGTCTCGCTGCGTCCTAAAATGGGGTCGAGGGGTGGAAGTATTCACAAAAAGTTAAAAACATACACTGCATTATCAAAAGTAGAAGTTTGTCTGCCTTTACACACATAAACATGTGCAATTTCCCATTCTTAATTGGAAGGAAGCAAGTTGCTGGCCATCAAACAGTCTCAGAAGGACCTGAAATGAGCAGTTACAGTTTTCCTAATAAAGAATTAGTAGCGCAATAAACTGAAAGGATCTCCATCCTTAGAATACAAGGCTCCACTGTTAAAAAAGCGTTTCTATACTTGAACATTCAAGTTGCATTGAAGAACTTTTGGTTACAGCAATGAAACACAGAAGATCGTCTGGTCAGATGAGGCCACATTAATGTCACTGCATACATCTTGCCTTGTAGTCCCAAGATTCCACATCCTCCGTGCTGGCTCCGTTCTGTTCACGTCCGACAGATGGAGCAGTTACGTTTTTATTTATTTTATTTTTATTTAGTCGTTCACCGTCAAATTACAGAACAAGTCCAACTTTCTGCTCTGTTCCGGTCCGTCTGGCAAAGAGAGATAAAAAAGTCAACAACCTCCAGTTTACCAAAATTAAATGGGGTAAATAGAGCTTGTTAACCACAAATTAAATATTTTTTTTTACAAATATTCACAATAAAACAGTTTTATTTAAATAAGGGATGCAAACCACTCATTTTGCACCAAAGATAGCAGATTTGTCATTTTAACATTTAATTAGGAACCTGGTAATCCTCTCCAAATAGATTTGCATTCTACTTGTAATGACCATCATCCCATCGGGCTCCAAGAAACTTTGGAGCAGAGCTAGATGGAGTAACTTTGTTGTTGATGTTGTGGGCTTTGCCTTTCATGGAGGCGTCATGGAGGCGGTCTGGAATGGAAAGGACACATACAGGAGCAGAGGGTGTGGAATTACGGCGTTAAATGGTGCTGCACAGAACCCCAAATACACCACACAGACACTGAAGTCTGTTGGTGGGAAAATCATAGAGTGGGGCTTTTTTATAGATGATGATATTGGAAGATTTCATATAATTGTGGGATGGAAGAATAGAGAAATCAACCTGGACATTTATTTATTTATTCATTCATTTATTGTGGCACTAGTGGCCTTTATTTTGAAAGTAGGCTAACAGAAAATGGGATTGAGAGAGGAAAGACATACGACGAAGGTCCACAGAGCGGGACTCAAACATGGCACCGTGGGGTCGAGCACCGAGGGTCTGTGCATGGGTTGCACCCACTACCCCTGTGCCCCTACCGCGTCAAACCGGGACACCCTTGATAAGACTCTGCAGATGAAACGAGAGCAGAGCTTAAAATGTGAGCGCGTAAAAGTTTCCCTCAGGACTTACAAAATCTAAAGACAGATTGTTTTGGAAGAATAGGTCAAAATCCCCTCTCACCGATGCATACAACCAGTTTCTCCGCTTTGAACATGTCAGTTTGCATAAAGGCTTTTCCACTAATTACTTAATACACTTCAGCATTCAGTACTTACTTCCTGCGCCATTCCGCTTTATACGCATAACTTCATTACTGAACTGATTTGTTTTGATTTCTTTGTGTTTGGGGATTACTTCGGTCATTACTGATGCGTGGTGTGAATTTCATGTTGACAGGCCAATTTGAAGTATATTTACTGGGTAAAACATTGGCATGCAAATTCTTTTAATAGCCACCGTGCGTAATTGTTATCAAAATGTTTCAAATTCCTTCTAATTAAACATAACTCTAATAAACTGAGGCGCAGAAACATCTCTAATGCTATTCAAAGCTTCACAGGTTCAATTTTGTCTCTTCTTCTAACACTACAGATGTCATCTCTCCCCCCCCCCCCCCCCCCACCCCCCTCCCCACCAGACACAAGCCTGTAGACTTACACGGATTATCAAAGTGGAACAGTTGGTATTACATTCTGTGCCAAGCCATTTTGAAGAGTTGTGAGGTTGCTGCGAGATCCCGTACACTTGTGGTGTTTAATTAACTTTTTTTCCAGCACAACGATTCTGGGGGGGAAAAAAAAACTATTACAAAAGTTTAAGTGCTGCTGCCAGCATTTCCTTTTCCCTGTTTGACACTTTGCGAGTTTGTTTGTGTAAGACTGAGAGCTACGGATCTCTTGTTTTGTCCGTTCTCGTGTCCGGAGCGAAGACCTGTTCGGTTACGCTGCTGGTTTTACGTAGCCTTGTAAAGTATTCATACCCCTTGAACTTTTCCACATTTTGACACATTAAAACACACAATCTTTAATGGGTTGTTTTGGGGATTTGAAATGAACGACCACAAACAAAGGTAGTGCATAGTTGTGAATAGGGAGGAAAATGACGCTCCCAGTTTGTAAGTAGCATCCACCTGGTTGTACCATTCCTTATAAATCCAGATGTTCTGAAAAAGGCTCCACCAGTACCACAAAGACCAAAGAAAACGGCAGAAGGGTAGGGGATAAAGTTGTAGAGAAGTTGAAAGCAGGTTTAGGTTATGAAACAATATTCTGAGCTTTGAATGTCTCAGTGAGCTCAGTTCCATCTGTCATCTAAAAATGGAAAGAACATGGCACCACCACAGAGCAACTTTAACACGGCCGTCCACCTCAAGAGACAGACTGCACAAGGAAAGCATTGATCACAGAAGCAGACAAGATGCCCACAGTAACTTTGGAGGAGCTGCAGATACCCGCAGCTCAGGTGGTAGAATCTGTCATAGGTGTGCTATCCATACGTACATGGTTTTGTCAGATGAGATCAAAAATGAACTTTTAGGCCTTTGAGCAAAATGGTTTGTTTGGTGGAAGATTAACATTGAACAGGCAATCCCCACAGTGAATCATGGTGGTGGCAGCATCAGGCTGAGGGGATGCCGTTCTAATACTGTAGAGGGTACCTGGTCGGAGTTAGAATAGAAAGGTGGATGGAGCTGAATAAATGGGGGCAACTCTGGGACAAAGTCAGAGGCTGCATAAAGCTTGTTCTAGCAGGACAGGAAACCCAAATATAGAGAGCTACAGGGAAATGGTTAAACCAGGGTGTCACCAACGTTTTTGAAACTGAGAGCTACTTCCTTGGTGAAGGGCTACCAGTACTGACCTTTGAACTAGAAGAGTCGGAGTTCACCTTAACTTAAGGTAAAATAAACACATCTTTCATGCTTTGTTATAAAAGCAAGTGTGAGTAAACAGAAATAGTAGCGGAAATAAAGTAAAGATTTATCTGCAGCTCATTGGTATATTGGACTTTTTTTTTTTTTTAGAACAGACTCGTGGGAGCCACATGTGGTGCCCGCAGGCACCATGTTGGTGACCCCTGGTTTACATAAATGTATATTTATTGGGTAAAATAGCCCAGTCAATGTCCAGACCAAAAACGTTATTCTTGATCTTTAGCAAGGTATGAAAACTGTTGTTTACTGATGTTTTCCATCCAATCTGAAAAAGCTTGAGCTGTTTTGCAAACAGGAAAAAGTAAAGACAGCCAATGTCTAGATGCTATTATGTTGCTAGTGATGCAATAATATTTTCAAAATACCAATAAAATATATGAACGTTCTTGTTTGCAGTGTTGAAAGATGTGAAGAAAAGTTCCACATGTATGAACGCTTTTGCAAAGGACTGACTGAAAAGAATATTTAAGTTTCCTCTACTCAGAGACCAGACCATTTAGGGGATATTCCCAATATATGAAAGCATATCAACACCCTGCTTCAACAAAACTAGGTAGGATTTAATTAGATATTAAACACTGCCTTACAAGTGCCGCAGATATTTTACCTTTTGTTGCATTGCGCGACTGTTTCTTTCTTGCCAAAGCCCCATAATGCTTCTCTCCACAGAGAGAGTTGTAGAAAAATACACACCAACTTGTTGCCTTTTTAATAGTGAACAGTGAAAGCTAATTGGGAAGATGTGCATTTGTGTGTTGATGCATGAAGAGGGGCCCCCCATGTACGCCACGTTTTTAAGTCTTCTCTCCACCCGGGGTAGTGATTATGTTTCAACTTTCATCTTCTAGAAAAAGAGACTAAATTGAATGCTTAATTTGGTTGGCGCTCATTAGGAACTGAAGCCAATCGAGACTCCTTGTTAACACGGGACGTGTGCAGCTGCCAGCACCAGCCATTGCGTAACGCCTGCATTGATTTGTATTGCAGCTTTGAAGCCATAATAGTATTTGACCGTCAGAAATGCAGAAATTATTGAAAAGGATGGAGCTGGAAGAGGAAATGTGTGTCCACAAGGGGAACAAGCAAGGTCCGATTTCAGCACGTTTCCACTGGGAAGCCAATAGACCTCCCAACTGAATATAGCGTTACGCATTGACTGATGCACAGCTAATGAGCTAAATTAGGATTTATCTATAAAGCCTTTGTCACTGAAACACTGGCTGACCTACTTGCCAATCACACTGAAATGGAAGAAAAAGGAAAAAGTGACTCTGAAATATTTGCAGAGACGCGGTTACTTAGCTTGTGTCACTATTGCCAGTCAATGCCTGTGTTGACTAATAAGCAAACCAAAAAAAATATTTTATAAATGTTACAAGGGACAGAAATTGAGTCTTAAATAGATTCATTTAATTACAGTGGTTGTGGTGGGGCTGGTTTATGTTAACATTATGCCTCGTCCTTTTCAAAAACTGTACTAATATAATTTCTTTTTCAAAAACATCAGGGTCCAAAAGTTTTTCATTTTTGATGCTGGATTTATTCAAAATACAAATTGCTTAAAAAATAGCATCCCTAATATTCTTCTGCTTTTGCTTCCAGACCAGCACAGCAGTGATCCACATCAACCACATCAACCATTATATACATAAAATAGACCTTTTTTGTAGATAAGACAGGAGTGGAGGACTTACATTTGCAACTAATGCAGAACTGAATTGGGTTCATTGTTTTAACGTTCTCTTACTCAGCAGCCACAGCGCATCTCGCGCTGTAGTCACATTGAAGCCTGTTGCTTGAGGTGGAGCACTCAGAATATTTTCTCTGCTTCCTTTCCAACCATTCTTGCAGTTGTAGCAGAGGAATGCAGCAGTTTTTGCAGGTCCCGGTAGGATGCGATGTCAGTATTTGTGAATAAAAGCTATTCCAGTCCGCCCTGGTCCTCTTCACGTATCGCTTCCATGTTTGTTGTCACCAAAATATCCAAAAAAGGTGGGGGAGGGGTTGATGTAAACGGAATCTTATCCAGATAAACAATTTACAACAAAACGGTGGAACATCAAGAAAAAACCGACAGTAACGTTTGTTTTGTAGAGGATGAACTATGTGTTACAAGTTTGATTGATTTGGTCTTAGTCCGCCCAGTCTGTTTAACAAGGGTTTCTTTCAAAGGTTCACACGTTCGTATCTGCAAATAGAGGCGATTTGTTTTTGTTTGTTTTTTTTTTATTGCTTTTACTGATGCAAAAAAAACCCCAAAGCACAGATGATGGTTCCTAACATCACAGCACA